>NC_042994.1:22981714-23184214 GCF_901001165.1 Salmo trutta
TAGATGAATGTTATAAACTATGGTGCAGATGAATGTTATTAACTAGGGTGTAGATGAATGTTATAAACTATGGTGCAGATGAATGTTATAATCTATGGTGCAGATGAATGTTATTAACTAGGGTGTAGATGAATGTTATAATCTATGGTGCAGATGAATGTTATTAACTAGGGTGTAGATGAATGTTATAATCTATGGTGCAGATGAATGTTATAATCTATGGTGCAGATGAATGTTATAATCTATGGTGCAGATGAATGTTATAATCTATGGTGCAGATGAATGTTTATTAACTAGGGTGTAGATGAATGTTATAATCTATGGTGCATATGAATGTTATTAACTAGGGTGTAGATGAATGTTATAATCTATGGTGCAGATGAATGTTATAATCTATGGTGCAGATGAATGTTGTTAACTATGGTGTAGATGAATGTTATAATCTATGGTGCAGATGAATGTTATAATCTATGGTGCAGATGAATGTTATTAACTATGGTGTAGATGAATGTTATAATCTATGGTGCAGATGAATGTTATTAACTATGGTGCAGATGAATGTTATTAACTATGGTGTAGATTAATGTTAGAATCTATGGTGTAGATGAATGTTATTAAGATGAATGTTATAATCTATGGTGCAGATGAATGTTATAATCTATGGTGCAGATGAATGTTATAATCTATGGTGCAGATAAATGTTATAAACTATGGTGCAGATGAATGTTATAATCTATGGTGCAGATGAATGTTATTAACTATGGTGTAGATGAATGTTGTAATCTATGGTGTAGATGAATGTTATTAAGATGAATGTTATAATCTATGGTGCAGATGAATGTTATAATCTATGGTGCAGATGAATGTTATAAACTATGGTGCAGATGAATGTTATAATCTATGGTGCAGATAAATGTTATAAACTATGGTGCAGATGAATGTTATAATCTATGGTGCAGATGAATGTTATAATCTATGGTGCAGACCAGTGTTATAAACTATGGTGCAGATTAATGTTATAATCTATGGTGCAGATGAATGTTATAATCTATGGTACAGATGAATGTTATGAACTATGGTGCAGATGAATGTTATTGTCACGTCCTGACCAGTATAAGGGTTATCTGTTTTTGTAGTTTGGTCAGGACGTGGCAGAGGGTATTTGTTTTATGTGGTTCGGGGTGGTGGTTTATTTAGTAGGGTGTTTGATTTATTATTTCCGGGTTTTTGGGTAATGTTCTATGTTTGTATTTCTATGTGGTCTCTAGTCTTTTGTACTTCTATGTCTAGTTTATTGGGGTTGGACTCTCAATTGGAGGCAGGTGTTTTCTCGTTGCCTCTGATTGAGAGTCCTATATATGGGTATGTGTTTGGCTTAGTGTTTGTGGGAGATTGTTCCTTGTATAGCTTATGGCCTTACAGGACTGTTTATTCTTCATTGTGTTTCATTTGGTGTACGTGTTTATTTTGTTTTTTCCTTCTTTCCCTATTAAAAGAAGATGAGTACACATATACCCGCTGCGTTTTGGTCTCAATCCGACGACAACCGTTACAGAATCTCCCACCACAAAAGGACCAAGCAGCGGAGAAAGGAGCCAAGGGAATTTGGTCTGGACTATAGGAAGCAGCGCGCTCGGGAGGAGATGGCATCCTGGTCGCTGGAGGTATTGGAGTCTAGGATTGACTGGACATGGGAACAATTACTGGACCACTGTGACAACCTGCCTGGGAGGAAGGTAGAGCACGAGAGGCACCCCCAATATTTTTTTTGGGGGGGGGAGCACACGGGTAGTTTGGCTGGGCCAAGGGTGAGCCCTAAGCCAACTCCCTGTGTTTATATGGAGAAGCGTATGGAGTGGAGGGCGCCGTGTTTTGCTGAAGTGCGCACAATCTCACCCATACACACGCACAGTCCGGTGCGAGTTATTCCAGCCCCTCGTAGATGCCGTGCTAGAGTGGGCATCCAGCCGGGTAGGAGGATGCCTGCGCAGCACGTCTGGTCGCCGGTACGCCTCCTAGGACCAGGCTACCCTACTCCCGCTCTGCGCACGGCAACCATCAGGCCCCTGCACAGCCCAGTTCGCCCTGTACCAGCACTCCGCTCGTACAGGGCTACTTGTTGCATCCAGCCAGGACGGGTTGTGCAGGAGGTGAGATCAAGACTGCCTGTGCGCCTCCATGGCCCGGTGTTTCCAGTTCCTGTCTCTCGTGCTGACCCGGAAGTGCGAAACCCCAGTCTGGCACGTCCAGTACCAGCACCACGCATCAAGCTTCCAATGAGTCAGCCCAGTCCAGTACAGCCTGTTCCTGCTCCTCGCACTAGCCCTGAGGTGCGTGTTCCCAGGCTGATACCTCCAGTACCAGCACCACGCATCAGGCTTCCAGTGCGTCAACCCAGTCCGACTCGGCCTGTTCCCGCTCCCCGCACTAGCCCTGAGGTGCGTGTCCCCAGACTGGCACATCCAGTACCAGTACCACGCATCAGGCTTCCAGTGCGTCAGCCCAGCCTCGAGAGTTCGGCAATAGTGTGCAGTCCAGAGTATCTGGCAACAGTGTGCAGTCCAGATCTCCGGCAACAGTGTGCAGTCCAGAGTATCCGGCAACAGTGTGCAGTCCAGAGTATCCGGCAACAGTGTGCAGTCCAGAGTATCCGGCAACAGTGTGCAGTCCAGAGTATCCGGCAGCAGTGTGCAGTCCAGAGTATCCGGCAGCAGTGTGCAGTCCAGAGTATCCGGCAGCAGTGTCTAGTCCGGAACCGAGGGAGTCTGCCTGTGACCCGGAACCGAAGGGGTCTGCCTGCGACCCAGAACCGGGTGAGTCTGCCTATGACCCGGAACCAAGGGAGTCTATCAGCAACCCGGAACTGTGTAAGTCTATTGACGATCCGGAACTAAATATGAGTAACTGTGTTTCAAATGAGTCTGCCTACAGTGTGGAACGGAAGAGGTCTGCCTACGATCCGGAATGAGGGAAGTCTGCCTACGGCCCGAAACTGATCAAGTCTGTCTGCATTCTGGAGGACAGTAGGCCGGAGCCTGAACCACCACCTGTATAGGTGGGTTGGGGGGGGGGGTGTAGCACAAGTGCCGTCGGTGACGGCAGCCACCCTCCCTTCCCTCCCTTTAGTTTAGGTGGATTTCTTGTTGTTGTTGTTTTTTTGGGGGGGGTTTATTTATGAGGTGCATCCGGGGTATGCACCTTTAGGGGGGGGGGGGGGGGGGGTACTGTCACATCCTGACCAGTATAAGGGTTAATTGTTATTGTAGTTTGGTCAGGACGTGGCAGAGGGTATTTGTTTTATGTGGTTCGGGGTGATGGTTTATTTAGTCTGGTGTTTGATTTATTATTTCCGGGTTTTTGGGTAATGTTCTGTTTGTATTTCTATGCGGTCTCTAGTCTTTTGTACTTCTATGTCTAGTTTATTGGGGTTGGACTCTCAATTGGAGGCAGGTGTTTTCTCGTTGCCTCTGATTGAGAGTCCTATATATGGGTATGTGTTTGGTTTAGTGTTTGTGGGAGATTGTTCCTTGTATAGCTTATGGCCTTACAGGACTGTTTATTCTTCATTGTGTTTCATTTGGTGTACGTGTTTATTTTGTTTTTTCCTTCTTTCCCTATTAAAAGAAGATGAGTACACATATACCCGCTGCGTTTTGGTCTCAATCCGACGACAACCGTTACAGTTATTAACTGTGGTGCAGATGAATGTTATAATCTATGGTGCAGATGAATGTTATAAACTATGGTGCAGATGAATGTTATTAACTATGGTGCAGATGAATGTTATAATCTATGGTGCAGATAAATGTTATAAACTATGGTGCAGATGAATGTTATAATCTATGGTGCAGACCAGTGTTATAAACTATGGTGCAGATGAATGTTATAATCTATGGTGCAGATGAATGTTATAATCTATGGTGCAGATGAATGTTATAAACTATGGTGCAGATGAATGTTATAATCTATGGTGCAGATGAATGTTATTAACTATGGTGCAGATGAATGTTATAATCTATGGTGCAGATAAATGTAATAAACTATGGTGCAGATGAATGTTATAATCTATGGTGCAGACCAGTGTTATAAACTATGGTGCAGATGAATGTTATAATCTATGGTGCAGATGAATGCTATAAACTATGGTGCAGATGAATGTTATAATCTATGGTGCAGATGAATGCTATAAACTATGGTGCAGATGAATGCTATAAACTATGGTGCAGATGAATGTTATAATCTATGGTGCAGATGAATGTTATAAACTATGGTGCAGATGAATGTTATAATCTATGGTGCAGATGAATGTTATAATCTATGGTGCAGACCAGTGTTATAAACTATGGTGCAGATGAATGTTATAATCTATGGTGCAGATGAATGTTATTAACTATGGTGCAGATGAATGTTATAATCTATGGTGCAGATAAATGTTATAAACTATGGTGCAGATGAATGTTATAATCTATGGTGCAGACCAGTGTTATAAACTATGGTGCAGATAAATGTTATAATCTATGGTGCAGATGAATGCTATAAACTATGGTGCAGATGAATGTTATAATCTATGGTGCAGATGAATTCTATAAACTATGGTGCAGATGAATGCTATAAACTATGGTGCAGATGAATGTTATAATCTATGGTGCAGATGAATGTTATAATCTATGGTGCAGATGAATGCTATAAACTAGGGTTCAGAATTGTTATAAATGTATCGATATTTTTATCATTATCGCATCAATTCAGGAAATGTATCGCAATATGGATTTTTCTCCATATCGCCCATATCTAACACACACACACACACCCTGGTCTCCCACAGGACCATTAGAAGCATTTGACAGATTATTTTTCAGCACAACTTGGCTACACAAATACATATTACACACACACACACACACACACACACACACACACACACACACACACACACACACACACACACACACACACACACACACACACACACACACACACACACACACAAACAGTATAATGTTTTTGGGGGCGTCTTTCATTGCAGAGTGCTCTCTCATATTGTTGTGTGTGTTTCCTGAGGTTCTCTCCATCTCCTAGTTAAGTAATGATGGCAGACAGATTTAGGTCAGGCATCAAATGTCCACGGTACTCAAACACACACACACACACACACACACACACACACACACACACACACACACACACACAAACACAAACACACTAACACACACACATACACCAACACACACTCTCCCACTTCCAGCCCTCTCCCTACTCTCCCTACTCTCCCACACCCAGCCCTCTGCCTACTGTCCCCCACTCTCCCAGCATCACACACCCAGACCAGGCTGAGGACAAAATCCAGCCCCTGGTCAAAGTCTGGCCTAAATGGAGACAGAGAGCACAGGACACAGAAGAGAAAGTAAGACTGAATACAATAGAGAAGGAGAGAGGAAGGGAGAAGGAGAGAGGAAGGGAGAAGGAGAGGGGAAGGGAGAAGGAGAGGGGAAGGGAGAAGGAGAGGGGAAGGGAGAAGGAGAGAGGAAGGGAGAAGGAGAGAGGAAGGGAGAAGGAGAGGGGAAGGGAGAAGGAGAGAGGAAGGGAGAAGGAGAGAGGAAGGGAGAAGGAGAGAGGAAGGGAGAAGGAGAGAGGAAGGGAGAAGGAGAGGGGAAGGGAGAAGGAGAGAGGAAGGGAGAAGGAGAGAGGAAGGGAGAAGGAGAGAGGAAGGGAGAAGGAGAGAGGAAGGGAGAAGGAGAGAGGAAGGGAGAAGGAGAGAGGAAGGGAGAAGGAGAGGGGAAGGGAGAAGGAGAGAGGAAGGGAGAAGGAGAGAGGAAGGGAGAAGGAGAGGGGAAGGGAGAAGGAGAGAGGAAGGGAGAAGGAGAGAGGAAGGGAGAAGGAGAGAGGAAGGGAGAAGGAGAGAGAAGGGAGAAGGAGAGAGGAAGGGAGAAGGAGAGAGGAAGGGAGAAGGAGAGAGGAAGGGAGAAGGAGAGAGGAAGGGAGAAGGAGAGGGGAAGGGAGAAGGAGAGAGGAAGGGAGGAGAGTGGGAGGGAGAGAGTGAAGGAGACTAGCCTCAGGATGAAGGACATTAGGACACAATAAAGGGACACAAAGACATGCTGGATGAGAGAGAGACTGTGTGTGTCTGTGTTAGTGAGTGAGCGTGTGTGTGTGTGTGTGTGCGTAAGCGCGTGTGCATGTGTGTGTATGGGTGTGAGTGTGCGTGCGTGTGTATGTTAGTAAGTGAGTCAGTGTGTGTGTGTGTATTGTAGGTACATATGTAAATAGTGGTATAAGGGGACCCTACAGGTTTTATTTTCCTGCCTGATTTCCCTTGCAGACTGTATAAGACCCAACCAAATAAGCAGTGTGTGGGTGTGCGTGTGGACGCGCGCGCGTGTGTGTGTGTGTGTGTGTGTGTGTGTGTGTGTGTGTGTGTGTGTGTGTGTGTGTGTGTGTGTGTGTGTGTGTGTGTATGAAAATTAGATGTTTGTATCTGGTGGTTGATGTAAATGAATGGTATACTGGTTAGGTTTGCTTTGTTTTCCTGTGACAGGCACACACACAACACACACACACAACACCACACACACACACACACACACACACACACACACACAGACCACACACACACCACACACACACACACACACACACCACACACACACACCAATTCTGCCTTCCTTCTCATCTATTCTTATATCTTCTACCTTCTCTCTTCTCTTCTACCTCTCCACTATAGTATCTCTCCCTCTTCTCTCCTCACCTCTCACCTATAGTATCTCTCTCTTTCTCTTCTTCCTCACCTCTCCACCTATAGTATCTCCCTCTTCTTTCCTCACTCTCCACCTATAGTATCTCTCTCTCTTTCTCTCTTCTCACCTCTCCACCTATAGTATCTCTCCCTCTTCTCTTCCTCACCTCTCCACCTATAGTATCTCTCTCTCTTCTCTTCTCTTCCTCACCTCTCCACCTATAGTATCTTCCCTTTCTCTTCCTCACCTCTCCAACATAGTATCTCTCTCTTTCTCTTCTCTTCCTACCTCTCCACCTATAGTATCTCTCTCTTCTCTTCTCTTCCTCACTCTCCACCTATAGTATCTCTCCCTCTTCTCTCCTCACCTCTCCACCTATAGTATCTCTCCCTCTTCTCTCTCACCTCTCCACCTATAGTATCTCTCCCTCTTCTCTTCCTCACCTCTCCACCTATAGTATCTCTCCCTCTTCTCTTCTCTTCCTCACCTCTCCACCTATAGTATCTCTTCTCTTCTCTTCCTCACCTCTCCACCTATAGTATCTCTCCCTCTTCTCTTCCTCCTCTCACCTATAGTATCTCTCCCTCTTCTTTCCTCACCTCTCACTATAGTATCTCTCCTCTTCTCTTCCTCACCTCTCCACCTATAGTATCTCTCCATCTTCTCTTCCTCATCTCCACCTATAGTATCTTCCTCTTCTCTTCCTCACTCTCCACCTATAGTATCTCTCCTCGTCTCTCCTCACCTCTCCACTATAGTATCTCTCCTCTTCTCCCTCCTCCACCTATAGTATCTCTCCCCTTCTCTTCCTCACCTTCCACCTATAGTATCTCTCCCTTTCTCTTCCTCACCTCACCTTAGTATCTCTCCTTTCTCCTCACCTCTCACCTATAGTATCTCTCCCTCTTCTCTTCCTCACCTCTCCACTATAGTATCTCCCCTTCTCTATCTTCTCACCTCCACCTATAGTATCTCTCCTCTTCTCGCCTCACTCTCCACCTATAGTATCTCCCTCTTCTCTTCTCACTCCACCTATAGTATCTCTCTCCCTCTTCCTCACCTCTCCACCTATAGTATCTCTCCATCTTCTCTTCTCACCTTCCACCTATAGTATCTCTCCCTCTTCTTCCTCACCTCTCCACTATAGTATCTCTCCTCTTCTCTGCTCACCTCTCCACCTATAGTATCTTATCTTCTCTTCCTCACCTCTCCACTATAGTATCTCTCCCTCTTCTCTTCCTAACCTCTCCACCTTAGATCTCCCTCTTCTCTTCTCTTCCTCACCTCTCCACTATAGTATCTCCTCTTCTCTTCTCTTCCTCACCTCTCCACTATAGTATCTCTCTCTTCTCTTCCTCACCTCCACCTATAGTATATCTCTCTCTTTTCTTCCTCACCTCTCCACCTATAGTATCTCTCCATCTCTCTCACCTCTCCACCTATAGTATCTCTCCCTCTTCCTCACCTCTCCACCTATAGTTCTCTCCTCTTCTTCCTCACCTCTCACCTATAGTATCTCTCCCTCTTCTCTTCCTCACCTCTCCACCTATAGTATCTCTCCTTTCTTTCTCTTACTCACCTCCACCATATAGTATCTCTCCCTCTTCTCTTCTCTTCTCTTCCTCACCTCTCCACCTATAGTATCTCTCCCTCTTCTCTGCCTCACCTCTCCACCTATAGTATCTCTCCCTCTTCTCTTCTCTTCCTCACCTCTCCACCTATAGTATCTCTCCTCTTCTCTTCATCACTCTCCACCTATAGTATCTCCCTTCTCTTCCTCACCTCTCCACCTATAGTATCTCTCCCTCTTCTCTATCATCTCCACTAGTATCTCTCCTCTCTCTCCTTCCTCACCTCTCCACCTAGTAGTAATCTCTCCCTTCTCTTCTTTCCTCACCTCTCCACCTATAGTATCTCTCCCTCTTCTCTTCTCTTTCTCTCACCTCATCCTCTCCACCTATAGTATCTCTCCCTTCCTTCTCTGCTTCTCACCTCTCCACCTTATAGTGATCTCCTTCCCTCTTCTCTTTCTCTTCCTCACCTCTCCACCTATAGTAATCTCTCTCCCTCTCTCTTCCTCACCCTCGTCCACCATTAGTATCTCTCTCATCTCCTCTCTTCCTCACCTCTTCCACCTATAGTATCTCTCCCTCTTCTCTCCTCACTCCTCCACCTATAGTATCTCTCCCTCTCTCTTCTCATCTCCACCGTATAGCGTATCCTCTTCTCTCTTTCTCTTCCTCACCCTCTCCAACCTATAGTATCTCCATTTCTCTTCTCTTCCTCACCTCCTCCACCTATAGTATCTCCCCTTTCCTCTTCTCTTCCTCACCTCTCCACCTATAGTATCTCTCCTTCTCTTCTCTTCCTCACTCTCCACCTATAGTATCTCTCCCTCTCCTCTTCTCTTCCTCACCTCTCCACCTATAGTATACTCTCCCTCTTCTCTTCCTCACCTCTCCACCTATAGTATCTCTCCTCTTCTCTTCCTACCTCTCCACCTATGTATCTCCCTCTTCTCTTCCTCACCTCTCACCCTATAGTATCTCTCCCTCTTCTCTTCCTTCCTCACCTCTCCACTATAGTATCTCTTCTCTTCTTCTCTTCCTCACTCTCCATATAGTATCTTCTCTTCTCTTCCTCACCTTCCACCTATAGTATCTCTTCTCTTCTCTTCCTCACCTCTCCACTATAGTATCTCTTTCTCTCTCCTCACCTCTCCACCTATAGTATCTCTCCCTCTTTCTGCCTCACCTCTCCAACTATAGTATCTCCCTCTCTTCTCTTCCTCACCTCCACCTATAGTATCTCTCCCTCTTATTCATCACCTCTCACACTATAGTATCTCTCCCTCTTCTCTTCCTCACCTCTCCACCTATAGTATCTCTCCCTCTTCTCTCCTCACCTCTCCACCTATAGTATCTCTCCCTCTTCTCTTCCTCACCTCTCCACCTATAGTATCTTCCTCTTCTCTTCCTCACCTCTCCACCTATAGTATCTCTCCCTCTCTCTTATCTTCCTCACCTCTCAACCTATAGTATCTCTCCCTCTTTCTCTCCTCACCTCTCCACTATAGTATCTCTTCTCTTCTCTTCCTCACCTCTCCACCTATAGTATCTCTCCCTCTTCCTCACCTCTCCACCTATAGTATCTCTCTCTCTTCTCTTCCTCACCTCTCCACCTATAGTATCTCTCCCTCTTCTCTTCTCTTCCTCACCTCTCCACCTATAGTATCTCTTCTCTTCTCTTCCTCACCTCTCCACCTATAGTATCTCTTCTCTTCTCTTCCTCACCTCTCCACCTATAGTATCTCTTCTCTTCTCTCACCTCTCCACCTATAGTATCTCTCTCTTCTCTTCCTCACCTCTCCACCTATAGTATCTCTCCCTCTTCTCTTCAACCTAGTATCTCTCCCTCTTCTCTTCCTCACCTCTCCACCTATAGTATCTCTCCCTCTTCTCTTCCTCACCTCTCCACCTATAGTATCTCTCCCTCTTCTCTTCTCTTCCTCACCTCTCCACCTATAGTATCTCTCCCTCTTCTCTTCTTCCTCACCTCTCCACCTATAGTATCTCTCCCTCTCTCTCCTCACCTCTCCACCTATAGTATCTCTCCTCTTCTCTCCTCACCTCCACCTATAGTATCTCTCTCTCTTCTCTTCCTCACCTCTCCACCTATAGTATCTCTTCTCTTCTCTTCCTCACTCCACCTATAGTATTCTCTCTTCTCTTCCTCACCTCTCCACCTATAGTATCTCTCTCTCTTCTCTTCCTCACCTCTCCACCTATAGTATCTCTCCCTCTTCTCTTCTCTTCCTCACCTCTCCACCTATAGTATCTCTTCTCTTCTCTTCTCTTCCTCACCTCTCCACCTATAGTATCTCTTCTCTTCTCTTCCTCACCTCTCCACCTATAGTATCTCTTCTCTTCTCCTCATCTCCCCTATAGTATCTCTTCTCTTCTCTTCCTCACCTCTCCACCTATAGTATCTCTTCTCTTCTCTTCCTCACCTCTCCACCTATAGTATCTCTCCCTCTTCTCTTCCTCACCTCTCCACCTATAGTATCTCTCCCTCTTCTCTTCCTCACCTCTCCACCTATAGTATCTCTCCTCTTCTCTTCCTCACCTCTCCACCTATAGTATCTCTCCTCTTCTTCCTCACCTCTCCACCTATAGTATCTCTCTCTTCTCTTCCTCCCTCTCCACCTATAGTATCTCTTCTCTTCTCTTCCTCACCTCTCCACCTATAGTATCTCTCCCTCTTCTCTTCTCTTCCTCACCTCTCCACCTATAGTATCTCTCCCTCTTCTCTTCTCTTCCTCACCTCTCCACCTATAGTATCTCTCCCTCTTCTCTTCCTCACCTCTCCACCTATAGTATCTCTCCCTCTTCTCTCACCTCTCCACCTATAGTATCTCCCTCTTCTCTTCCTCACCTCTCCACCTATAGTATCTCTCCCTCTTCTCTTCCTCACCTCTCCACCTATAGTATCTCTCCTCTCTTTCTCTTCCCTCTCCTATATCCTTTCCTCACCTCTCCACCTATAGTATCTCTCCATCTTCTCTTCCTCACCTCTCCACCTATAGTATCTCTCCATCTTCTCTTCCTCACCTCTCCACCTATAGTATCTCTCCATCTTCTCTTCCTCACCTCTCCACCTATAGTATCTCTCCCTCTTCTCTTCCTCACCTCTCCACCTATAGTATCTCTCCCTCTTCTCTTCCTCACCTCTCCACCTATAGTATCTCTCCCTCTTCTCTTCCTCACCTCTCCACCTATAGTATCTCTCCATCTTCTCTTCCTCACCTCTCCACCTATAGTATCTCTCCCCTCTTCTCTTCCTCACCTCTCCACCTATAGTATCTCTCCCTCTTCCTCACCTCTCCACCTATAGTATCTCTCCCTCTTCTCTTCCTCACCTCTCCACCTATAGTATCTCTCCCTCTTCTCTTCCTCACCTCTCCACCTATAGTATCTCTCCCTCTTCTCTTCCTCACCTCTCCACCTATAGTATCTCTCCCTCTTCTCTTCCTCACCTCTCCACCTATAGTATCTCTCCATCTTCTCACCCATCCAAGTATGTCTCTCTTCCCCTCACATCACCTGTCTGTATTCCATTTCATTCTTCTCCCTCCTTTTCTGTCTCTCCCCTCTCTATATCTTTATACCTATCTCTCTCTCTCTCTCTCTCTCTCTCTCTCTCACTCTCTCTCTCAATTCAATTCAATTTATTGACATGTGAAACATTTGTTTACTTTGCCAAAGCAAGTGAAGTAGATAATAAACAAAAGTGAAATGAACAATAAAAAATGAACAGTAAACATTACACTCACAAAAGTTTCAAAAGAATAAAGACATTACAAATGTCATATTATGTATATATACAGTGTTGTAACGATGTGCAAATAGTTCAAATACAAAAGGGAAAATAAATAAACATAAATATGGGTTGTGTTTACAATGATGTTTGTTCTTCACTGATTGCCGTTTTCTTGTGGCAACAAGTCACACATCTTGCTGCTGTGATGGCACACTGTGGTATTTCACCCACAAGATATGGGAGTTTATCAAAATTGAATTTGTTTTCTAATTCTTTGTGGGTCTGTGTAATCTGAGGGAAATATGTGTCTCTACAATGGTCATATGTTTGGCAGGAGGTTAGGAAGTGCAGCTCAGTTTCCACCTAATTTTGTGGGCTGTGTGCACATAGCCTGTCTTCTCTTGAGAGCCACATCTGCCAACAGCTGCCTTTCTCAATAGCAAGGCTATGCTCACTGACTCTGTACATAGTCAAAGCTTTACTTCATTTTGGGTCAGTCACAGTGGTCAGGTATTCTGCCACTGTTTACTCTCTGTTTAGGGCCAAATAGCATTCTAGTTGTCTCTGTTTTTTCGTTAATTCTTTCCAATGTGTAAAGTAATTATCTTTTTGTTTTCTCATGATTTGTGACTCCTCACCTGGATCAGGTCTTCAGAAGCATAATGTGAAATTGTGTTTTTTACATTGGATAACACTAGAGACTCAGAGCTACAAAATGGTATATCATACACTGCATTTGAGGAACAATGGGGAAGTAATTCTGCTTTGAAAGTTGATCAACTTGTAAACTCACTTTTGAGAAAATCGCCTTTGAAAGTTTTGGTATCTAGTGAAGAGCTCTTCTTTGTCTTCACCCATTCAGCATCGTTCACACCCTCTTAAGCTTTAGCCCCACCCGTCTTGTTTCGCACTCGGAGAACATACTTGACGAACTGGCCAATGATTTGTTTACCTCCGGATAACATGAAAATTGCCTAACCAGCTCTGCTGGTAACAATTTCATGACGGTTTTTTGCCGACATTTACTGACACCGGCCATATTCAACGGGTGTTGTACACAACGTTAGCTAATGAGCCTGCCAGCTAACGTCAGTTAGCTAGTTAAAAACCAATGAACAAAGTGTCAACAATGCCACAGTGCAGGGAGCTAATCAACCAGGTTCAATGTTAGCTAGCTAACATTAGGCTCTGGGAAACAAATAATAATATCAGCTAGGGAGCCAGCCAGCTAAAGTTAGCTAGCTAGCTAACAGGAGCTTGAAATGAAACCACTTTCGGTCAAAATTAGAAACTGTCAGTCTGCTCTCCTGTTTATTTCCTCCCATATATTTGTCAGTTCCACAGCTCTGTTCCCCGCTGCCCCATTACTTGTTTTTCGTCTTAGTTTCTGTTTGCTGACGCTGTTCCTGTCTCGTTATCTGTTCGTTATTTATTAAATGTTACTCCCCGTACCTGCTTCGTCTCTCCAGCGTCAATACATGTGACAGAGTGCTCCCTACAGAATACCAACACAGAGGAGAGACAGACAAAGATAACACACTCGTCAAAGAGTTGTAACACAATCATCACACCAACACACGCGCACGCACAGACACACAACATACATAGAAACACACACGCATGCACGAACACACACACACACATTGATTTGAAATTGGATTAGAATGCATTTGAAAATCATTGGGACAGGAATGGGAGTGATTCACCACTCAGTAAGACAGTCTGTCAGTAAGCAAACTCCCTACTATTACTCTTATCACCCTACTGTCTCTGTCAGAAAACAGAAAGAGGGAGAGATTCTGAATGCCTGTTGGAATGTTCCATGGTGCATTAAAACAACTCACACACAGCAAGAGACGCCACTAGTCAACATGTGTATGACACACACGCACGCACGCGCACACACACACACACACACGCACAGGAGTGTACATGCATGCGCCATACTGACAGGCCAAACCGTAGCCTGAGTCGTATATGTGTGGGAGTGTGTTTGTGTGTGATTGTACAGACCAAACCGTTCATCATACATGTACCCTACCGTCGCCATTATTCCCGCTTACCTCGAACGCTCGAGTCTCCCTCCTCCTCCTCTGTCGGTCACTGCGTCTCCTCCTTCATCCCGCCTCTCCTCTTCTCTCCTCCGGTCCCCCAATCCTTCCCTCCCGTTGTTTATCCTCGGTTCTCGCTCCCTCTCCTCCTTGCCGATGCAGTAAAAATAAGCCCGTGTAATAGGCGACCCGGTTGCTACCGGGCGAGGCCACGCGCACCGTGTGTGTGAGAGCGAGATGGAATAAAGAAGGGAGTCAACCGATCCCTGACGTGGGAATTATCCGACAACGCGAGCGTATCCTCCTCGACGAAAAACACACCACATGAGGAAAAAACAAGCCACTTTAGCGTTACACACACGCTCAATCTCCCCTAATAGGACTCGACTGTCTTTCCCGCTGTTGCACGTCACGTTGCACTAAAGTAGCTTATTATAGTGATATCTCCCTCGGGTTCCTATGGCGATGACTGTAGCCTATTCTACAGGCCAGTCCAGTTGGATGACAAATACAAACGTACAGATATAACACATAGCAAATGGAAGTCATATTATATTATATTCTCTTTCGTCGATTCCAGTCAAAATGCAGTCGCACTGTTGAGGCTGGGCTATTGGCCAACGTAAAACACTTCAGTAGCGCATAGCCTAGTAGGCGACAGCATCCTTCCTCTCTCTAGCCTGGAATGCGGTGGGCTCCAAGATTACACACGGAGAGATATTATCCAGCACATTTAAAGAATGTAGGCCTGATAGTCCGCAATGCTCCATAAACCTCACGACAGAATAGAGTTGATATGACCGACGATCGAATGTATGGAATCGTTAGATACCCTAGCGTAATAGCGGAAAGTAACGTACGCACTGTTTCTCAATGGCACCGATTTCCGTTAAACGCGGCCTCGTCTAGCTCTGTCTCGCTCGCTCGCTCGCTCCCCCTCTCTCTCTCCTCTCTCTCTCTAATTTTCATCAAACCAACAAATCTACACTTTCACATAGGCCTAGTGGTAATCAGACAGTATAGGCTCTAATTGTAGTCTATGACACAAAGTTATTATTATTATTTTAAAACTAATATTTCTAAGGCTTGAATCTAGGAGTCAGGAGAAAGCCTGGACCTAACCAATCCAATGCAAATCATATGTAAAATCACTTAAAGAGCTCGTTACAAAAACCAAGCGTATTGTAGTCTACAGTACACATACAATATGTTTGCCTATACTGCATATGTTGCCTTCAGACAGTATTCATGCCCCTTGACTTATTCCACATTTTGTTATGTAACAGCCTGAATTTAACATTGATTCAATTGATATTTTGTGTCAGTGATCTACACACAATACCCCATAATGTCAACGTGGAATTTTGTTTGTGGGATTTCATTTTATTAACAAAAAATTCAAAGCTGAAATATCTTGAGTCAATAAGTATTCAACCTCTTTGTTATGTCAAGCCTAAATAAGTTCAGGAGTAAACATGTGCTTAACAAATCACATAATTAGTTGCATGGACTCATTCCGTGTTCAATAATAGTGGTTAACATGATTTTTGATTGACTACACCATCTCTGTACCCCACACATACAAATATCTGTTAGGTCCCTCAATTTCAAGCACAGATTCAAACACAAAGACCAGGGAGGTTTTTCAATGCCTCGCAAAGAAGGGTCCCAATTGGTAGATGTGTGTAAAAAAAAGCAGATGCTGAATATCCCTATGATCATGGTGAAGTTACTAATTACACTTTGGACGGTGTATCAATACACCCAGTCACTACAAAGATACAGGCGTCCTTCCTAACTCAGTTGCCAGAGAGGGAGGAAACTGCTCAGGGATTTCACCATGAGGACAATGGTGACTTTAAAACAGTTACGTGGTTGAATGGTTGTGATAGGAGAAAACCGAGGTTGGATCAACAACATTGTAGTTACTCCACAATACTAACCTAAATGACAGAGTGAAACGAAGGAAGCCTGTACAGAATTAAAATATTCCAAAACATGCATCCTGTTTGTAACAAAGGCACAAAAACATACTGCATAAAATGTGGCAAAGAAATTTACTTTTTGTCCTGAATACAAAGCGTTATGTTTGGGGTAAATCCAACACAACACATCACTGAGTACCACTCTTCATATTTTCAAGCATGATGGTGACTGCATCATGTTATGAGTATGTTTGTCATCAGCAAGGAGTAAGGCATTTTATAGGATAAAAAGTTGCTTACCAAGATGACATTGAATGTTCCTGAGTGGCCTAGTTACAGTTTTGACTTAAATCAGATTGAAAATCTATAGCAAGACTTGAGAATGACTGCCTAACTATTGTCGTGTCTTTGGGCATCATTAAAACCGAAGACTTATTTTTATCAAATAACTCTCTGTAATTATTATTACGCGATTAACTGATTAATCGTGTAACTGTAATTAACTAGGAGGTCGGGGCACCAAGGAAAATATTCAGATTACACAGTTATAATTTTCCTAATATAACTTCAGATATCATAATATCTGATCTGAGTCTTCTGATTTATGATGTATTCTTTACCTCACGTCAGTCTCATTCCAAATGTCGTAAATTGTTGTTATCTGCACGAACCCAGTCTTCACTAAGTCATCCATACATCAATTGTCTTAAAATCATTTATTTACTAAACTAAGTAATTCACAGAAAGCATACAAACAGTAGGTATCGTTACAAAGCAATGGTAGAGTAATGTGCCCTAGTGGGCTAAACCGGCATGGCGGCCTGTTAAACAAAGGGTCATAAAGGGCAGCTGAGAAGACACTAGAAAGTTGATAAATATCAACAATTGAAATGCTAATCCTTTGCACATGAACGCTCACTCATTCGGAAACAATTGCAATCAATATATATATTTACGCTCAGTGTGTCGTCGTGATCTTTGTTGGAGAGTTTCGTCCTCTCGCTCTCTCTCTCTCTTGGTTAGAATGGATCTTTCAAAGCGACATTCATTAATGTTGTTATAGAATGGATGTTTCGTCGGTCTTCGCATTCAATGATACCAAATTTCTAGCTGCAAACTAGTAATTAATATCAAAGACTTGTTATTATTCTGTATCAATAGTTTAACCACGTGGTATGGTTAAAGTTCAGTAGAGGAATGCATGGTCAAACCATGGCCCTCTCTTCTCGAGGTAAGCTGGTCTAAAGAAAGAAACCCTGGGTGGGGGGGTTCATATACTGAACGTAGAAAAGGCTGTCACATGACGCCTTGTCCTGTCTGTTCATGGGGGCGTGCCGGTGACTTGGTAAAACTTTAAGTGGAAAATACAATTCTCTCACATTAACATCTTACAAGCATCCCAACATATTCCAAATAGGTTTATCCTTATTCATTAATTGTATACAACCATTTAGATGTAAGTCTCATAGCTGAGGCTATTATATAAACATTATTATGGTAATATGGCAATATTGTCTCTCATGAGTTTCATAAAATTGTACCAAACGGACCAGTTCATAGCTGGATTCTTCACCGATCTTTTACACCTTCTCCAGAACATAAATGTTGTTCGGTTCTCCAATTCTGTGAGGTGGACGAATCCTTTGTTCTCTCCATGAAAACACTCTGTCTCTTTATACTGTGGCCATGAGGCAGGACATTCTCCTTTGGAATTTTACGACCCCTCTCACAGGGCCTTGGTAGGGGGGGTTAGGTAGGGGGATGGTGCATAGAAAACCCAGAGGGCAACGTCATGACACAATGATCAACAACCAATTTGACAGAGCTTGAAGAATTTAACAAATAATAATGGTCAAATATTGTACAATCCAGGTGTGCAAAGCTCTTAGAGACTTACCCAAAAAGACTAATCACTGCCAACGGTGCTTCTACAAAGTATTGACTCAGTGGTGTGAATACGTATATCTGAAACCCGTCGACAAAATGTATCTATTACAATGTCCATATCTAAAGTCATGATCACAGTCAACAACATTTATCTGTTACAAAGTCCATATCTGAAGTCATGATCACTGTCAACAACATTTATCTGTTATAATGTCCATATCTGAAGTCATGATCACTGTCAACAACATTTATCTGTTACAATGTCCATATCTAAAGTCATGATCACTGTCAACAACATTTATCTGTTAAAATGTCCATATCTAAAGTCATGATCACTGTCAACAACATTTATCTGTTATAATGTCCATATCTGTAGTCATGATCACTGTCAACAACATTTATCTGTTACAAAGTCCATATCTGAAGTCATGATCACTGTCAACAACATTTATCTGTTATAATGTCCATATCTGGTCATGATCACTGTCAACAACATTTATCTGTTATAATGTCCATATCTGAAGTCATGATCACTGTCAACATTTATCTGTTATAATGTCCATATCTGCAGTCATGATCACTGTCAACTACATTTATCTGTTATAATGTCCATATCTGAAGTCATGATCACTGTCAACAACACCCCATCCTGTCACATGGTTGAGTTAGAACAGGAGTGTGACTGTGTTCCTCCAGGACTCAGGAGTCTACTCTACCTGGCACAGGGACAATGAAAAATAGCCTGGCCACAATAACTTAAACCCTGGATAGAGGGGCTCAGTGAATGTGGTCTGGAATGTGTACAGGTGGGTCATTATGTTAGAGTAGACACAGTAGAAGGACAGACTGCCGGCCAGCCAGTCCAGAAACACTCCTACTCTGGGGGGTGGGCAGCAGGAGGACTGGTCTCTCTTGCGTTTAGGAGGGCTGGTGAGGGGCAGAGTAGATATATGAGTCTTTTCATTATTGTGGAGGGCATAGTAATGATCCTCAGTGCAGTACAGACTCCAGGACCTGTCATTGGTTCCAAAGTCACTGGCAGAACCATCTTCTTTTCTGCTGTTGCCTTTATATGTCACTCCTATGGCAGCCCGCCCACTCCACTCTACCTCCCAATAACAGCGTCCAGTCAGACCCTCTCCACACAACACCTGGGGATGCAACTGAAATCTCTCTGGGTGATCAGGATACGGCTGCTCCTCTTTAACCCTCTCCACCCTTCTGTTCCCCTCAGACAGAGAGAGGTTTCTGTGTGCTGTGTTTGGGTCCAGTGTGAGATCACAGGCATCTGCAGACAAGAGGACAAGTTAGAGGAGAGGGAATTGGCTAGAATTTGTCAGAGTGTTAAATAATACGATAGTTTGTCAAATGTATTGGTCAATAAACTGATTCATTATAACTAGCACACTTACATTTCTTCATGAGCTGTGGTTTAACCCAGAACTCTTCATTATGGTCCACACTGTGGGAGACACAGAGGAACAGACAGAGTGAGTGACACACAGTCTGTATGAAGTGTAGTCTAGTCCAGCCTGTATGAAGTGTAGTCCAGTCCAGCCTGTATGAAGTGTAGTCCAGTCCAGCCTGTATGAAGTGTAGTCTAGTCCAGCCTGTATGAAGTGTAGTCTAGTCCAGCCTGTATGAAGTGTAGTCTAGTCCAGCCTGTATGAAGTGTAGTCTAGTCCAGCCTGTATGAAGTGTAGTCTAGTCCAGCCTGTATGAAGTGTAGTCTAGTCCAACCTGTATGAAGTGTAGTCCAGTCCAAAAGGGGGATAAAGTTTGAGCTCTACACAATATCAAGACCTGACTGTTCTCACATCAGCAAGATAATCTCAAAGAATCTGCAGTTAATCAGTTATAGCATTAATTACAAGACTGTTTGTTTTTCTGTTTCTGGTCAGAAATCAAAGGTGGTGGATGCTACAAATATGAGAGAATTTAATGTACTTACAAAAATATAATAATTTTACAGTAACTGTACTAACTTGCGTTTCTCCAGTCTACAGTGTGGATCCTCCAGTCTAGCAGAGAGCAGCTTCACTCCAGAGTCTCCTGGGTGATTGAAGCTCAGGTCCAGTTCTCTCAGGTGGGAGGGGTTTGACCTCAGAGCTGAGGCCAGAGAAGCACAGCCTTCCTCTGTGACTCTACAGAATGACAGCCTGCAGAGACAGGTCAACATGATTTAACAGGACTGCTGCCCTCTAGTGGTGATAGTTGATACACAGTATATACATATTTCCAATAAAACCAATACTGTTTCTAAATACTAACCACAGTTTCTCTGTTTACAATGTAGATCCCCCAGTTAACCCAGTATTTACCTTATTGGTTGAGCTGACTTACTGCCTACTGTAATGATGTTGTGCTTTGACACATCATCTTTGTATTGAGCAGGTATGTTTCTAAGTACTGACCTCAGTTTCTCTAGTTGACAGTGTGGATTCTCCAGTCCAGCAGAGAGCAGCTTCACTCCTGAATCCTGCAGGTCATTGTGACTCAGATCCAGCTCTCTCAGGTGAGAGGACTTTGAGCTGAGAACTGAGGCCAACACTTCACAACATTTATCAGTCAGATAACATCCATTCAGCCTAAAGGGGATAATATATTGCAACATGATGAGTAACAAGTAAACAACTTTGAAAACAAAATCAACAAATTAAGATAAAAAACTATTCCATTTAATTCTTGCTAATCTACCTGCACTGTACAAATTACAGTAGCTGTTACAATGAAAGAATACCATGCTATTGTTTGAGGAGAGTGCACAGTTTTGAACATGAAATGTTATTAATAACCTGTTGGGGCTAGGGGGCAGTATTTTCACGGCCGGATAAAAAACTTACCCGATTTAAACTGGTTACTACTCTTACCCAGAAACGAGAATATGCATATAATTAGTAGATTTGGATAGAAAACACTCTAAAGTTTCTAAAACTGTTTGAATGTTGTCTGTGAGTATAACAGAACTCATATGGCAGGCCAAAACCTGAGAAGATTCCATGCAGGAAGTGCCCTGTCTGACAATTTGTTGTCCTTCTAGGGCATCTCTATCAAAAATACAGCATCTCTGCTGTAACGTGACATTTTTGGGTTTGTATTTGGTCCTGTACAGATGTCGGATCTGCTCTATAGGGTTATAAGCAAACAAGAAAACACACACCCAGAGACGGTGCTCATAGTATGTAATAATGTCCAGTGACTTTAACGCAGAAAATCTGAAATCCATTTTAGGTAATATGTACCAGCATGTCACCTGTGTAACTACAGGCTACTCCACACACACAGAGATGCATACAGTACAAATCTCTCCCTCACACTCCATTTGGCAAATCTGACTCTATACTCCTGATTCCTGCTTACAAGCAAAAATGTATGTAAGTACCAATACAGAAGTGGTCCGAGGAATCATATGCTAAGCTACAGGACTATTTCGCTAGCACAGACTGGAATCTGATTCACCATCACATGTACTGGAAATTGATGTTAAATTATTAGTATTGAAATGTTTTAATTATTCCAATGTTGTAACGGTTGTCATATATCTTTGCCTCTTCTATCTCTGTAAGTTCAGGGTGGAAGTCACACAAAAGTCCATGAAGACTGTACTGGTTATCTTGAATCGAATTCAGCTCTCGGAGTGGGAGCACAAAGATGAAATTAATATCCTGATTAGCTTTTCCTTCTGCCCAGTCGAGGATGAACTTCTGCACAGAGAATGTTTTTCCGATTGAGCAGGTATGTTTCTAAGTACTGACCTCAGTTTCTCTAGTTGACAGTGTGGATTCTCCAGTCCAGCAGAGAGCAGCTTCACTCCTGAATCCTGCAGGTCATTGTGACTCAGATCCAGCTCTCTCAGGTGAGAGGACTTTGAGCTGAGAACTGAGGCCAACACTTCACAACATTTATCAGTCAGATAACATCCATTCAGCCTAAAGGGGATAATATATTGCAACATGATGAGTAACAAGTAAACAACTTTGAAAACAAAATCAACAAATTAAGATAAAAAACTATTCCATTTAATTCTTGCTAATCTACCTGCACTGTACAAATTACAGTAGCTGTTACAATGAAAGAATACCATGCTATTGTTTGAGGAGAGTGCACAGTTTTGAACATGAAATGTTATTAATAACCTGTTGGGGCTAGGGGGCAGTATTTTCACGGCCGGATAAAAAACTTACCCGATTTAAACTGGTTACTACTCTTACCCAGAAACGAGAATATGCATATAATTAGTAGATTTGGATAGAAAACACTCTAAAGTTTCTAAAACTGTTTGAATGTTGTCTGTGAGTATAACAGAACTCATATGGCAGGCCAAAACCTGAGAAGATTCCATGCAGGAAGTGCCCTGTCTGACAATTTGTTGTCCTTCTAGGGCATCTCTATCAAAAATACAGCATCTCTGCTGTAACGTGACATTTTCTAAGACTTCCATTGGCTTTCAGAAGAAGCCAGAAAGTGGAATGAGAGCTCTGCAGTCTCTGGGCGAAAAAAAGCAGGAGTTTTTGTGAGTAGTCAGGCAGGGAACACTGACACTGGAGCGCGCGTGCACGAGAGGACTCCATGTTTTTCTTTCTCTCTTTGAACGAATACAACGTCGCCCGGTTGGAATATTATCGCTATTTTACGAGAAAAATTGCATAAAAATTGATTTTAAACAGCGTTTGACATGCTTCGAAGTACGGTAATGGAATATTTAGATTTTTTTTGTCACGAAATGCGCCCGCACGTCACCCTTCGGATACTGACCTCAACGCACAAACAAAACGGAACTATTTCAATATAACTATGGATTATTTCGAACCAAAACAACATTTGTTGTTGAAGTAGAAGTTCTGGGAGTGCATTCTGACGAAGAACAGCAAAGGTAATCCAATTTTTCTAATAGTAAATCTGAGTTTGGTGAGGGCCAAACTTGGTGGGTGTCTAAATAGCTAGCCCTGTGATGCCAGGCTATCTACTTAGAATATTGCAAAATGTGCTTTCACCGAAAAGCTATTTTAAAATCGGACATAGCGAGTGCATAGAGGAGTTCTGTATCTATAATTCTTAAAATAATTGTCATGTTTTTTGTGAACGTTTATCGTGAGTAATTTAGTAAATTCACCGGAAGTTTGCGGGGGGTATGCTAGTTCTGAACGTCACATGCTAATGTAAAAAGCTTTTGATATAAATATGAACTTGATTGAACAAAACATGCATGTATTGTATAACATAATGTCCTAGGGTTGTCATCTGATGAAGATCATCAAAGGTTAGTGCTGCATTTAGCTGTGGTTTGGGTTTATGTGACATTATATGCTAGCTTGAAAAATGGGTGTCTGATTATTTCTGGCTGGGTACTCTGCTGACATAATCTAATGTTTTGCTTTCGTTGTAAAGCCTTTTTGAAATCGGACAGTGTGGTTAGATTAACGAGAGTCTTGTCTTTAAAATGGTGTAAAATAGTCATATGTTTGAGAAATTGAAGTAATAGCATTTCTAAGGTATTTGAATAACGAGCCACGGGATTCAACTGGCTGCTGAGTAGGTGGGACGATTTCGTCCCGCCGACCCTAGAGAGGTTAAATTTACATTAGTACTTTTGGTAAACAATTCAGATTTTGAATCCAAACAACTCAGATGTTATAAAAGCATCTTAGATTCATTATCTATTTCTCTTTTTTGTTTTTTGACCTGTGCTGGTGAGATACCAACACTCTCTCTCCACCCCAGGGACTGTTGGGGCCAATTCGTTGAAGAAGGTGAGGCTTACGCTGCATCCTTGTCTCATCGGTGTTTTTTTCGAATTTTAATCGCACACTTGTTTGTATACATTGATTTTACAATTATGTATGTTTTTCCCCAACACTACTTTCATCAATTTATATAGCAGTCCCTCATCCCAAATTGAGTTGCTGTTGAAGCATATCCCACGGTAGTTATTGGGGTCGAATGTCTCTCCACTTTTTTGTATTGGAATGATCAGATTTTGGGGAAGATGCTAGAGCTAAGGATGATGTTAAAGAGTTTAAGTATAGCCAATTGGAATTTGTGGCCTGTATATTTTATCATTTAATTTAGGATACTATCAACACCCAGGCCTTTTTGGGTTTGTATTTGGTCCTGTACAGATGTCGGATCTGCTCTATAGGGTTATAAGCAAACAAGAAAACACACACCCAGAGACGGTGCTCATAGTATGTAATAATGTCCAGTGACTTTAACGCAGAAAATCTGAAATCCATTTTAGGTAATATGTACCAGCATGTCACCTGTGTAACTACAGGCTACTCCACACACACAGAGATGCATACAGTACAAATCTCTCCCTCACACTCCATTTGGCAAATCTGACTCTATACTCCTGATTCCTGCTTACAAGCAAAAATGTATGTAAGTACCAATACAGAAGTGGTCCGAGGAATCATATGCTAAGCTACAGGACTATTTCGCTAGCACAGACTGGAATCTGATTCACCATCACATGTACTGGAAATTGATGTTAAATTATTAGTATTGAAATGTTTTAATTATTCCAATGTTGTAACGGTTGTCGTCGGGAATGGAGGACCAAAACGCAGCAGGAATGTGGATGCTCATCTTGTATTTATTTTAAATAAAAGTGAAACCAAAAAAACAACTCACGAACAACAACACAGTCTTGTCATGCTCACACACCCAAAACAAGAAACAATCTCCCACAAACACAACACCAAACAATTACCCATATATAGGACTCTCAATCAGAGGCAACGAGAAAACACCTGCCTCCAATTGAGAGTCCAGCACCCAAACCTAAACATAGAAAACCTAAACTAGACAGAATGCAGAAATACAACCTAGAACATACTAACCTAGAACATACACCCAAAACCCAGGAACACATAAATCAAACAACCCTCTACAACACACACAAAACCCCCACCATACAAAACAAACATCCCTCTGCCACGTCCTGACCAAAATACTAAACAACTACTCCCTCTGCTGGTCAGGACGTGACAAATGTCTCGAGTACCAAATATCTTTTATGAAATTGAGCTCATTGATATTAAGTCAATTTTGAATGACCGTAATAAAAACTGTACAGCCTATGGACTTTGTTTAATGTCAGTCTTCATTGGAGACTGCCTATCTGCAAGATGGTGCTGGCAGGCTTAAATAATACAATTTGAATGTCAAATCAATTGCACTAAGCTGTTGTCATTTTTGTTTGCTATCACAGTTGACCAAATAAGGTGTAAAGAAATTACTATACAACATTGGTAACCAGTACTTAAGTACTTTTCTGACCGGATACTTTTTCACTCTTACTTGAGTAGTTTCTTAAGCGGGCTACTATTACATTTACTTGAGTAGTCTCTTAAGAAGGCTACTATTTCATTTACTTGAGTAGTTTCTTAAGTGGGCTACTATTACTTTCACTTGAGTAGTTCTTAAGTGGGCTACTATTATTTTCACTTGAGTAGTTTCTTAGGAAGGCTACTGTCATGACTCTCCTGTAAACATCTGAAGGATTAGGTTACAGTGGGTCCACTCTACAGCGCCCTCTCTCTCCCGCAGAGGGGGAGAGGTGGAGCAGGCCACTTCATGGAGGTCATAAATACTCTGCCTTTGGGCTCTGTAGCATTGGGATTGGAATGTGTCACTGTGGGACAAAGAGAGAGACTTGCCAAAACTCCTACATCCCCAAAATCGGAGAATAAAACAATATTCATATTTTTGAGAATGTGGAACCGGTCAGTGGGAAATCAAGGAACAGTCATGTCGAGTTTGTTTCATTTGTTGACCACATTAAGGACGGGAGACACACATTATTGTATCTTTGTTTGTATACACTTCTCAGTTATGGGGTTTGCATCTGAATGTTGTATAAAATACATGATTAAGTATAAGAAAGACAATGGGATGTTAGTCTTCTATAAGATAATCGTTTTTCCTAGTAACTTATGCTCAGTCAGTGGCCACACCCCCGTGAAGCACAGACATTATACCCAAACGTCATGGAACGCCTCCTTTCCACTGAGTTAATAAAAGGACTCGTGACAATTTACATTTAGTCAAGAGAATGCAGGGACGAGGTCAAGAGAACGCAGGGACGAGGTCAAGAGAACGCAGGGACGAGGTCAAGAGAACGCAGGGACGAGGTCAAGAGAACGCAGGGACGAGGTCAAGAGAACGCAGGGACGAGGTCAAGAGAACGCAGGGACGAGGTCAAGAGAACGCAGGGACGAGGTCAAGAGAACGCAGGGACGAGGTCCCCACGTTGAAGTGGCTACCACTCTTTAGACCAAGCAGACTAAGGAGTGAGCCGGATGATGGAAAATGGTTTAAACTACAACTCTACTGAAGGACAAGACCAGAGGACGTGGGGATCATCCCCACACTGAAATGGTTAAGAAATCTACAAACTAAAGGCCAATTATTCAGTCTGGAGCTATTTAAATCCATTTAGTCTGGTAAACGCATCCGTTCAAACGACCGAATGGTACTCTGATGTACCCATTGTAACAAGCTACAACTACGAAATACTTTCATCTCTGGTTGACGAACCAGAGACTTTCTGTCGACTGACTATCCAGCAGATGGACCGGCGACAACAGAGAGAGACAAAGGCATACACTCATAAATATTTTTTTGAATGAGCTGCTGTGCATGTTCAAAGCATTAACATTTCCGTGAGTTTAGTCAACTGTATGTATCTGGGTCCACTCTGAGTTTCCCGCTCTTGTCTGTCCCCACACCTTTCCTTTGTCTACCAAGCCGTCATATCGGTTTCGTCCACTAGGGACTTTTCTTTGTGTCATGTTGTAACCAATGTATGACCTATTGTGCGTGTTTATGTAATTCTGTGATTTGATAAGTTAGTTAGTAAATAAATATCTAAGCCAATTTGTATATTGCTGATTCATTTATATTAGGGTTCCAGCAGATATCCAAGGGTTTGCGACCTTAAGGAATGAGACTGATGAGGTAATAATACATTAATAAGTGACTGTAATAGATAAGATATGAAAATATCTGAAGAGTTAATTCGGGAAATAGAGACTCTTTAAATATTTTCTCGTGGTGCCCTGACTACCTAGTTAAAGTTTACATGATTCAATTAATCACAAAAGGAATAATTACACATAGAGAATTGATTTTATAATATAACAGTCTTCACATTCCCACACTACGACCCTACTATTACTTTCACTTGAGTAAATTACAATCTAATTAACAGTACTTTTATTTAAGTACAGATTTTCAGTACTCTAACCACCTCTGCAAATTATACATAGCCTAACTATAAACCTGGGCGAGCATCAACACTGCAGGAAAATGTATTGTTCTACAGGAGTAACATTAAAACAGAGTAATATGCCCCACAAACATTAGACAAATATACAGAAAACCCTCCAATTGCTGAAATAAGTAAATTAAATATATGATGAGAGAATAGTCAGATTAACTAATAACTAAAATAGCAGTGCAAGATGGCACTCTTTTGAGAAGTGCAGATATGTATTATAGGTAGTTCATCTGTAGAGGACTTCTGAGAATGGTACAGACTTTGTGGTGCAGCAGAAAGATCAGAGTACCCCAACTAGAGAGGTTGTGCATTCAAATCCCAGGTGAGGTCATATTGAAAAGTCAGCACTAAGTGATCATGCTAAATATCATCATATTGTCATTGATTAAAGAATTTGACATTATTTTAGCTGAACATTTTCACATAAGAAAACACATGAAATCATGGCGAAACATGTTTTTAAAACACTTTATATGACCATGTTTTCATATGCGCTTACTTATGTCTGAAATCTATCGTTACCCCAAAAATGTCTACTTTGACTGCATTTAGACCTGACCCCTTAGTCCCAATATCTCTGCCCCAGAATGTCCAATTCTCACAAGGTAAAGTGCTTATTGTTCAGAAGCATCTTTGAGTAGTTAAAGGGAATCTACACTGTCTGAGAAAAGTATAATTTTTTGCTAATGCCCAGGTTTGACAAATGCTGGAACAGATTATTTTCTGTATACTTTTATGTCTTAAAGCATAATAACTGTATGAAAAGTAACTATTTCATTTATGCCCATTTTCACCAGATTTTACCTTAGACCCCTAGAAAATGGCCTTTAAAATGTCACTTGAAATCTGAAATCTGTTTAACGTTGGTGGGGTTTTAGTGTTACTCCTGAATCACTATGGCAAATAATAATTTTTCTTGAGTGTATTTTTAACAAAACTGAGATTAACGTTGAAGTCCAAAGTGTAGGAATACAGGTGAAATCAGATACTGATGCAGACATGGTGGCGTAGCAGGAATGCCATAAACCAAGAAGTTGTGAGTTCAAATTCCGGGTGAGGATATGTTGAATAATAATTACTGCATAAATAAACACACACTACGTCAAAATGTGTCAAATATGTAAGTTGAAAACACTGCGGCTATTTTGAGACACTCTAATGACTCGTCTTTGTTTGCAGGACATCACCTGTGAAACCTCGTGAAAATTTGAATCCACAAGTGAAAGGTTATGCGATCATATGTAAAAATCCACATGAATTGTGATTTTCCAACAAGACCTTATAGTTTCCCTTCGTAATTCGACTTATTATGGGTGAATGTTTATTTTTGACACATTAATTCTGCATGGTTAGATGGTTGAAACAGAAACAACTCAAAGGGTTAAGTTTAGGCATTAATAACTAGTGGTTAAGATCCGGGCTATGGTTTGGGGAAGGCTTAAAACAACATAATAAAAAAACACGACGCACTATTACCATCAGGTATCGTCAAATACTCTCACAGCTTGCTAGAGCGCTGTGTACTCCGGTAGCGCTGTGTACTCCGGTAGCGCTGTGTACTCCGGTAGCGCTGTGTACTCCGGTAGCGCTGTGTACTCCGGTAGCGCTGTGTACTCCGGTAGCGCTGTGTACTCCGGTAGCGCTGTGTACTCCGGTAGCGCTGTGCACTCCGGTAGCGCTGTGCACTCCGGTAGCGCTGTGCACACCGGTAGCGCTGTGCACTCCGGTAGCGCTGTGCACTCCGGTAGCGCTGTGCACTCCGGTAGCGCTGTGCACACCGGTAGCGCTGTGCACTCCGGTAGCGCTGTGCACTCCGGTAGCGCTGTGCACTCCGGTAGCGCTGTGCACTCCGGTAGCGCTGTGCACTCCGGTAGCGCTGTGCACTCCGGTAGTGCAGTGATCTAAGCAGCGCGCTACAACTCCGAGCGTCACGTGCACAGTGCTGGACAATGGGTTTTTTTGGTGAGTGCCGAGGAAGGAATATATTGAAGTTCTCAGCACCTATGCAAACACTTCACATGTGAACATATTTTACATGAAGTTGATTATGTTTGTCTTTAACGTAAGGGTTAAAGTTTACAACAACAATTGGTGGTAATTAAGAACAGCTGTGTGGGTGATTCTAGTGTGTGTTGATGGTTTAACGAGAGATTGATAGTTATTGGTGACTTTGACATTATGATATTACTTACTTTGCCTTTCTGCATTTCCTCACAGCTGGGAGCAGTATCTTCGTTGATAACGTGTTGAATTTGTTCAGGTCAATCTCATCCAGCACACCCTTTGACATGAGCAGTGCGTTGGCCAGTGATGAGAAGTGTGAACCTGAGAGTTCTTTTCCTGTTTGATTTCCTGACTTCAGGAACTTCTCAATGTCCTCATGTACTGAATCATCTTTCATCTCAGTCAAGCAGATGAGTAGATTGATGTACCTATCAGGTGAGACTTGCTCTACGTTCGGCTCCCTGAGGTATTTCTTAATTTCATTAACAGTCTCTGAGCTGATCTCTGTTTGTGGCAGCAGGTCTTGTAACAGTTTCTGGTTGGATTCTGTTGAGATGCCAACAAGGAAGCGGAGGAACAGGTCCAGGTGTCCATTCTCACTCTCCAAGGCTTTATCCACCATCATCTTCAGCAGCTCATGCAAGGTCAGCTCTGAAGACACATCCCCAATGAAAGACTCCAGGGCCTTGATGTTCTTGCTCACACAGCAGTGGAACACGTACAGAGCAGCAAGGAACTCCTGGAAACTCAGGTGAACAAAGCAGTACACCTCCTTCCGATACAACCCATACTCTTCCTTCAGGATTTCTGTGCAAAACCCAGAGTATACTGAGGCTTCACTGAAATCAATGCCACACTCTTCTAGGTCTTTCTTAGAGAATATGAGATTGTGCTTCACCAGCTGTTCAAATGCAAGTTGTGCCAGTTTGAGAATGGTTTCTTTGTTTTGTGTTATGATTATGTGCAGATCTGTCTCATTTTTCTCATCATACTTCTTGCTTTTCAGGTTTGTCTGAATGAGCAGGAAGTGATTGTACATCTCAGTCAGAGTTGTGATCTCTCCACTCTTATCGTCACTCAACATTTGCTCAAGAACCCTGGCAGTAATCCAACAGAAGACTGGTATGTGGCACATGATGTGGAGGCTCCTTGATGTATTAATGTGTGAGATGATTCTCCTGGCCCGGTTCTCATCCTCAACATTCTTCTCAAAGTACTCTTCTTTCTGTTTGTCATTGAACCCTCGTACTTCTGTCACCTTGTTGATGTACTTACGGTGGACCTGATTGGCTGCTGCTGGTCTGGAGGTTATCCAGAGGAGAGCTTCGGGGAGTAGATTCCCCTCAATGAGGTTTGTCATCAACCTGTCAACTGATGACATTTCAGTTAGATCAGTCAACTTCTTGTTCTGATGAAAACCTAATGGTAGTCTGCTTTCATCCAGACCATCAAAGATGAACATGACTTTGCAAGTATCATATATCTTTGCCTCTTCTATCTCTGTAAGTTCAGGGTGGAAGTCACACAAAAGTCCATGAAGACTGTACTGGTTATCTTGAATCGAATTCAGCTCTCGGAGTGGGAGCACAAAGATGAAATTAATATCCTGATTAGCTTTTCCTTCTGCCCAGTCGAGGATGAACTTCTGCACAGAGAATGTTTTTCCGATGCCAGCGATGCCCTTCGTCAGCACAGTTCTGATGGGTCTCTCCTTTTCTCTCTCTTCTCCAGATAAGGGTTTGAAGATGTCATTGTAGTTGATTGGAGTGTCTGTATTTTTTTTTGTCCTGGGAGTATATTCAATCTGTCGAATCTCATGTTCGTTATTAACCCCTTTACTATCTCCGTGTATGATGTAGAGCTGTGTGTAGATACTGTTGAGGTGAGTTCGATCCACTGCAATGCCTTCAAACACAAATCCAAACTTCTTCTTCAGACTGGTTTTATGTTTGTCTTTAACTCTTTGTGTGTCGTCATCCACTGAAAAGAACAACACACTTTAAAACTTCCATAAGTAAGGTTACAAGAGAAAGTGTGTATGTGTGTGTGTCTGAGGAAGTCCCGAAGCATCATCAAAGACCCCACACACCCCAGCCACGAGCTGTTCACTCCCTTACAATCAGGCAAATTGATACCAACAGGTTTAGAGCAAGTTTCTATCTACAAGACCGCTGAACTGGACTGACTACCTGCACTCACTCACGCACACGCACACACACACACACACACACACACACACACACACACACACACACACACACACACACACACACACACACACACACACACACACACACACCACAACCGCTTAATTATTATTGCTAAATACTGCACAATTTATACACTTATCCCCTCTTCCCCAAAACACGTGTAAATGTTGTACTATAAATTGTGCCTTCCTGTATTATAATTGTGCTAAAATGTTTCTAATAAAGTGGGTGGTTTGGGTTCTGGATGTTAATTAGATGAAAGCTGTGCTATATTATACATTATAAACTGGGTGGTTCGAGCCCTGAATGCTGATTGGCTGACAGCCGTGGTATTACAGACCGTATACCACGGGTATGACAAAACATTTATTTTTCCTGCTCTAATTATGTTGGTAACCAGTTTATAATAGCAACAAGGCACATTGGGGGTCTGTGGTATATGGCCAATATATCACTGCTAAGGGCTGTATCCAGGCATTCCACGTTGCTTTGTGCCTAAGAACAGCCCTTTGCAGTGTGGTATATTGGCCATATACTACACCCCCTTGGGCCTTGTTGCCTAATTCTATTCACCTTCGCCATTTACTTTATGTCTTAATCTTTTATTTATTGTTGTTGTTGTATACCATGTGTATCCCTTACATAGGACTAATACAACTTGTGGGTGTGTGCAGTTAGCATTGTGTGATGTTAGCCTTAACAGACATACCTCTCCTCTGCCCAATGCTCTCAGTCTGTCCATTGCAATCCACCTCTTTACAGACAGAACCACCGGGAAGGGAAGAAGAATATATTTTACTGTAATTCAAACAGACTTCAGTCAGTGGTACCTGGTTTAGAGGACACTGATGACAGAGAGTGAGAAAGTTAGAGAGAGAGCGAGAGAGACAGACCTAGCTCCTGGATCAAATAAGGCTCTTTCTCCTGGAGGATCCTGTAGAAGGCTGATTTGACTTTAACTGAGTTTAAGGCCTTGTACAGCTCCCTCATCTGTTCCTGTCTGGTCCGGGCAGCATCGATGTTAGAGTACGCCTCATCATGGATCATACCCCACTGGACCAGTTTATCTGATATGGGCATCACCATGGTAACGTTCTGAATGAGGTCCGCCATGTGTCTGTCCACAAACTTTGCATCTAGGGTGGAGAAATGGACAGGTGTATTACACACACACACACACACACACGAGACAAAAACATGCATGTGTTACAAACAAATCCAGGTAAGAAACACATCAAAACATTATAAATATATAGACTCATTTAAAATAGAAAATATAGAAATAGTAGAAAGATAAAGCGATATTCAGTAAAATAACCATTAATTCATAAGGAGTATTTTCTGGTGTTTCACCTCAGATACATTACTTCATAAGGAGACCATTTCTGGTGTTTCACCTCAGATACATTACTTCATAAGGAGATAATTTCTGGTGTTTCACCTCAGATACATTACTTCATAAGGAGACCATTTCTGGTGTTTCACCTCAGATACATTACTTCATAAGGAGACCATTTCTGGTGTTTCACCTCAGATACATTACTTCATAAGGAGACCATTTCTGGTGTTTCACCTCAGATACATTACTTCATAAGGAGACCATTTCTGGTGTTTCACCTCAGATACATTACTTCATAAGGAGACCATTTCTGGTGTTTCACCTCAGATACATTAGTTCATAAGGAGACCATTTCTGGTGTTTCACCTCAGATACATTACTTCATAAGGAGACCATTTCTGGTGTTTCACCTCAGATACATTACTTCATAAGGAGACCATTTCTGGTGTTTCACCTCAGATACATTACTTCATAAGGAGACCATTTCTGGTGTTTCACCTCAGATACATTACTTCATAAGGAGACCATTTCTGGTGTTTCACCTCAGATACATTACTTCATAAGGAGATAATTTCTGGTGTTTCACCTCAGATAATACAAATTACTTCATAAGGAGACCATTTCTGGTGTTTCACCTCAGATACATTACTTCATAAGGAGACCATTTCTGGTGTTTCACCTCAGATACATTACTTCATAAGGAGACCATTTCTGGTGTTTCACCTCAGATACATTACTTCATAAGGAGACCATTCTGGTGTTTCACCTCAGATACATTACTTCATAAGGAGACCATTTCTGGTGTTTCACCTCAGATACATTACTTCATAAGGAGACCATTTCTGGTGTTTCACCTCAGATACATTACTTCATAAGGAGACCATTTCTGGTGTTTCACCTCAGATACATTACTTCATAAGGAGACCATTTCTGGTGTTTCACCTCAGATACATTACTTCATAAGGAGATCATTTCTGGTGTTTCACCTCAGATACATTACTTCATAAGGAGACCATTTCTGGGTTTCACCTCAGATACATTACTTCATAAGGAGACCATTTCTGGTGTTTCACCTCAGATACATTACTTCATAGGAGGACCATTTCTGGTGTTTCACCTCAGATACATTACTTCATAGGAGACCATTTCTGGTGTTTCACCTCAGATACATTACTTCATAAGGAGACCATTTCTGGTGTTTCACCTCAGATACATTACTTCATAAGGAGATCATTTCTGGTGTTTCACCTCAGATACATTACTTCATAAGGAGATAATTTCTGGTGTTTCACCTCAGATACATTACTTCATAAGGAGACCATTTCTGGTGTTTCACCTCAGATACATTACTTCATAAGGAGACCATTTCTGGTGTTTCACCTCAGATACATTACTTCATAAGGAGACCATTTCTGGTGTTTCACCTCAGATACATTACTTCATAAGGAGATAATTTCTGGTGTTTCACCTCAGATACATTACTTCATAAGGAGACCATTTCTGGTGTTTCACCTCAGATACATTACTTCATAAGGAGATAATTTCTGGTGTTTCACCTCAGATACATTACTTCATAAGGAGATAATTTCTGGTGTTTCACCTAAGATACATTACTTCATAAGGAGATAATTTCTGGTGTTTCACCTAAGATACATTACTTCATAAGGAGACCATTTCTGGTGTTTCACCTCAGATACATTACTTCATAAGGAGACCATTTCTGGTGTTTCACCTCAGATACATTACTTCATAAGGAGACCATTTCTGGTGTTTCACCACAGATACATTACTTCATAAGGAGACCATTTCTGGTGTTTCACCTCAGATACATTAGTTCATAAGGAGACCATTTCTGGTGTTTCACCTCAGATACATTACTTCATAAGGAGACCATTTCTGGTGTTTCACCTCAGATACATTACTTCATAAGGAGACCATTTCTGGTGTTTCACCTCAGATACATTACTTCATAAGGAGACCATTTCTGGTGTTTCACCTCAGATACATTACTTCATAAGGAGACCATTTCTGGTGTTTCACCTCAGATACATTACTTCATAAGGAGACCATTTCTGGTGTTTCACCTCAGATACATTACTTCATAAGGAGACCATTTCTGGTGTTTCACCTCAGATACATTACTTCATAAGGAGACCATTTCTGGTGTTTCACATCAGAGTCAAAGCTTTACTTACCGCTTTCCTCACATCTCTTCTCTGTCTCAATGGAATCAAGAGAGTTGGGGGGTCTGGAACAATAACAAACATGGACACACTGGTAAAAAACAAGCTTGTTGTTGTAAAGTGACTCTTAATCCAATGTTCATGACTGTAACATTTCCATCTTACTGTCACAGAAACAGAAAGTGACTATGGGCGCCATTTTCATATAGAAATCCCCCAGATACTCTTTCACGCCACGAAAATGGATCCCTATGTGTTCATAACAATGTAACACACTTGATACTTCAAGATATTCTGAATAATATTAATAAGGATTTTTTGTTGTTGTTCAGGAGTGTTTTTCTACAACATACTCAGGTCTATTAACCAATCACATCTCTTTTCTTGTATCTCATACTCAGGTCTATTAAACAATCACATCTCTGTTCTTGTATCTCATACTCAGGTCTATTAACCAATCACATCTCTTTTCTTGTATCTCATACTCAGGTCTATTAATCACTGCGCAAGCGCACCTGACCTGTTTCGATTGACAGTTTGCTGTTCCAATCAGACGGTCGAGTGTGCGTTTCACTAGCCAATCAGCTTTTTGGTAGTGCGATACTGTCTTTGGCTAATCCACGGAGTCTGTCACACAAAATGAGTGACAAAAATGTACAAAAATCATTTCAAGTCATTAGTCTCATCTCAAAGTTGAGTCCAGAGTCTTCAGGCTCCAAGTCAAGTTAAATTATTTTATTTTCTATCAAGTCAAGTCATCAAATGTGTGACTCAAGTCAGACGCGAGTTAAAGTCATGTGACTTTAGTCCACACCTCATAAAATGTCAAATACAATCAATAATTAAAACAAAATGCCAAATGACTGTTACACCATTAATTATCATTATCATAAAAATGTGCTAATGTCTCTTGAAAACGGGTGGTATTCGCCCCATAATGCATTGTTGTTGGATGAGAACACTGCCATTTTGCCAAGGCAGGAATGCGTGACAAGAGACCGAGACGCTTACGGGCAGCAATGGATGCATCAATACAGGCTACAAGTGTAGGCCTATTTAATCGTCGCTGTATGATGCTACACTTTCTGGTGTTTTGTAACAAGATGTCTCTTTCTTTTCATCAAATGGCACAGTGCACAATTTGGAAGCTGGAATTATTACGAACTTGCGTGGGCAGTCTAAAGTAGCTTTTTGAAGTTATCAGATGAAAACATAATGTCTGGTTGTGTTTAAGCTACATTTAAAAGCTAATACATTTTAAAAGTGAAATGACAAATATTTACGATTAGACCCACAGAGATCCTTTTAATTGAATAGGAATTATGTCATTCTATGATTAGGCCCATAACAAATCTATGTGTATGCAGAAATAGGAGATGTATTTATATGGTTTAGCTACAACTTTTTAAAGCAGATTATGGGTAACAGTAACAAATCAGATATTGAATATCTGTTTGAGCATGGTCAAGTTAATAATTATGCTGTGGATGATGAATCAAACCACCCAGACACATCAAAGACACAGTCGTCCTTCTGAATTGAGCTGCAGGACAGGAAGCAAACTGCTTAGAGATGTCACCATGAGGCCATTGATAAGTTAATTACAATTAACTTTTCACTTTAGCACCATCTGTACCTAATAGAGCAGATGTAGTCTGACGTGTGGAAGGCAGCAGTCTGTACCTAATAGAGCAGATGTAGTCTGACATGTGGAAGTCAGCAGTCTGTACCTAATAGAGCAGATGTAGTCTGACGTGTGGAAGTCAGCCGTCTGTACCTAATAGAGCAGATGTAGTCTGACGTGTGGAAGTCAGCCGTCTGTACCTAATAGAGCAGATGTAGTCTGACGTGTGGAAGTCAGCCGTCTGTACCTAATAGAGCAGATGTAGTCTGACGTGTGGAAGTCAGCTGTCTGTACCTAATAGAGCAGATGTAGTCTGACATGTGGAAGTCAGCTGTCTGTACCTAATAGAGCAGATGTAGTCTGACGTGTGGACGTCAGCAGTCTATACCTAATAGAGCAGATGTAGTCTGACATGTGGAAGTCAGCCGTCTGTACCTAATAGAGCAGATGTAGTCTGACGTGTGGAAGGCAGCAGTCTGTACCTAATAGAGCAGATGTAGTCTGACGTGTGGAAGTCAGCCGTCTGTACCTAATAGAGCAGATGTAGTCTGACATGTGGAAGTCAGCAGTCTGTACCTAATAGAGCAGATGTAGTCTGACGTGTGGAAGTCAGCAGTCTATACCTAATAGAGCAGATGTAGTCTGACGTGTGGAAGTCAGCTGTCTGGCAGGAGAGACTCATTGGGAGGGAGAAGTTCTGACTGAATGCACATTTGAGAACTAGAACGGTCCATTTACTTTGTGCTTTTTTCATTGACCAATCACAAGTGGGGCACCCTAATGGGCGGGCCGCCACTGGTCCCAAATATTTCCAGCATCTGAACAGTGGGCGAAACTATCTCACCTGAGAAAGCATCCGAGTGAGCGGTAAAGCGCCCCTCTATCTTACTATATGTAGCCTATGTCTCTGATGCTGTCTGGCCAGAAATAGTATGACAAGCCATACTCTGTTGGTCCAGACAGCATCAGATACATGGTCGACACGTACTGAAATGGAGGGGCGCTGTTTCACTCACTCTGATACTTTATCCGACATGCTGACCACACCGCTCATGTTAGGTGCTCGAGCGTTGCAAAATAAAGGAGGAGAGATCCCTAGAAACAAACCAGATTTACACTTTTATCTTTGGATTAATTGTCAGAGTAGAGGACCTTGTGCATTTCAGGTAAAATAACAACCCAATGTTTATATCCCAGGACAAATTAGCCAGCAACAAGAAGCTAGCTAGCTAAATGGCCATGAATGTTTCATGCGTCGACCTGTCCCCAAATTAATATAGGTGGTCCGTTTTGATATTTCAGCCTGTGCATCCTGATCGCGTCTGTTGTGGATGGACAAAATCAACATGTGTATGGTGGCGCACGCAGACGCGTGCCTGGTCTAGTCAGCATGTTAGGTATAAAAGGAGCTGAAGGAGCTGATCGTGGACCTCAGCAAACAGCAGAGGGAGCCCACCCCTATCAACATTGACGGGACTGCAGTGGAGAAGTTGGGAAGCTTATTGGCGTACACACCACTGACAATCTGAAATGTGCAGGGCACTCCAGAGTGTGGTGTGGTCTGCCCAACACATCATGGTGGGCACACTGCCTGCCTTCCAGGACACCTACAGCACCCAATGTCGCAGGAAGGCCAAAAAGATCATTAAGGACATCAACCACCCCAGCCACGGCCTGTTCACCCCGCTACCATCCTGAAGGCGAGGTCAGTAAGGGTACAGCTGGGACTGAGAGACTGAAAACCAGCTTCTATCTCAAAGCCATCAGACTGTTAACTAGCCATCACTAGCCGGCTACCAACCGATTACTCAATCCTGCACCTTAGAGGCTGCTGCTGCTGTATTTACATAGACATGGAATCACTGGTCACTTTAATATTGGAAAACTAGTCACTTTAATAATGTCAACATACTACTTTACTCATTTCATATGTATATACTGTATTCTATTCTACTGTATTTTAGTCAATGCCACTCTGACATTGCTTATCCTAATATTTACAGTACCAGTCAAAAGTTTGGACACACCTACTACTCATTCCATGGTTTTTCTTTATTTGTTACTATTGTCTACATTGTAGAATAATAGTGAAGAGATCAAAACTATGAAATAACACATTGAATTAAATAGTAACCAAAAAAGTGTTAAACAAATCCAAATGTATTTTATATGTGAAATTCTTCAAAGTAGCCACCCTTTGCTTTGTGAAAGTTACCTTTGGTCAAAGGATGTTGCTCCACTGTTGTCATTGCCCTTCTCTCCTCCCTTCAGTGATTGCCTCACCTTTCCTCTTCCAAGTGCTCCTAGTTTTTTCATCGTAGTCCCCCTCTGTACAGGCAGAAGGAAAGAAAGACTTCAATCAGGGGTTTAGAGAGAGGGGTCAGGGCAAACAGTTACTTTACAGTATGAGGAGAAAAATCTCCAGAATACCATCTCAGTTTAGACACACAGCTTTACCTCTTCTCTTCTCTGTCTCACTCAGATCAAGAGACCGGGTCGGTCTGAAAAATGACAAACATGGAACAAGTGTTTAGTGTTTGTGAGGGGAACAGAAAATGTAGTTTTGGTACATGGTGTTCTATTTGTGAAAGAGTTGTTAGACTGTTCTGAATGTGAGCTGTGCTGGTAAAGAGTCTTATAGAGGTCACACAGCATAACAGGAAAGAATCATGTTAACAGGAATGGTATATGATCTAATGTATTAATATGTCTTACCTTTTTGTCACACTGCTTCGTGAGGCTTTTGGGAAGGGGCAGATAGATTGGTATGTAGAGGGAAGTTAAGTAAGAAGAGCGTTTGGGAGGGGGGAGAGTGGGGTTTAGGAGAGAGGGAGGGGTTGGGTCCGAGAGAGGAGCTGCTCTGTGTTCTCCTAGTGCCTCCTGAACATGGTCACCACCTACCAAGGGGACAGAGAGCATTAGGATACAAAATGGTTGAACAAGGGGACAGAGAGCGTTAGGATACAAAATGGTTGAACAAGGGGACAGAGAGCGTTAGGATACAAAATGGTTGAACAAGGGGACAGAGAGCGTTAGGATACAAAATGGTTGAACAAGGGGACAGAGAGCGTTTGGATACAAAATGGTTGAACAAGGGGACAGAGAGCGTTAGGATACAAAATGGTTGAACAAGGGGACAGAGAGCGTTAGGATACAAAATGGTTGAACAAGGGGACAGAGAGCGTTAGGATACAAAATGGTTGAACAAGGGGACAGAGAGCGTTAGGATACAAAATGGTTGAAGGAGGAGGAATTAAACTTTTCTGGAGCACACCCTGAGTTAGGACTGTAATAAATACTCCATGTATACTCATATATTATTTAACACATGTTGTAACTGTATAATTTAATAGTTGAAGACCCATTACTGCCTCTAACTGTCTCTAAACAGTGGTGACTTGTAGTTGGGTTACTGGATTCCTGTTTCTATAGGTTCAGCATCGTCATCTGTGTCCAATACAGGATGCTTTCCATGCCTCTGCCTGGCGGGTTGGAGCGTTGGGCCACTAACCGAAAGGTTACTGGATCTAATCCAAGAACTGACAAGGCAAAAATCTATCGTTCTGCCCCTGAGCAAGGCAGTTAACCCACTGTTCCCCGGGCGCTGAAGACGTGGATGTGGATTAAGGCAGCCCCCCGCACCTCTCTGATTCAGAGGTTGGGTTAAATGCGGAAGACACATTTCAGTTGAATGCATTACGTTAACTAGGTATCCCCCTTTCCCTTTCCCTGTAACTACAGCAAAGAGTTACTGTAATTCTGTGTCAGATGAGGTTGCATGTAAAGGTACATTGGCTAACATTGATTTTGGCTGTATAATTAATCTATGGATTATTATAATGAAGTATTTTAGTTTCAGAAATAGCTCATCATGAATTTGCAGTACTAATGAGAAGATTTGAAATGACTGTGACTGACTTTTGTATTCATTTCTGTATGTGACTTCCCTTACAGAAAAAACACATGGTTTTAAGTGAAATTCGCACGTTTTTCACATGTAAAATTGTATTATATTATTTGAAATCATGTGAAACACTTAACATGTCATAACTTTTCACAAGAAGCTTATCATGTGGATTTTCACATGTGATCACATAACCTTTCACATGTGAAACCATGTGGTTTTGGAACATTTCACATGTGATGATATTTCACAACTGGATTTTTACATGTGATCCCATATCCTTTCATATAAACATTTTCACATGATGCTCTGCAAACAAAAAAACTGTCATCAGGATGTCTCCGGAACGTTACAAAATAGCTACAGTGTTTTCAATGTACATATTTGACACACTTTGACATATAAGATTACATTGTGTATGTTTATTTAAACAGTAACTATTCAACATGTCCTCACCTGATATTTGAACTCACAACCTTTTGGTTCACAGCATTCCCATCGTCCTGCTATGCCTCCATGTCTGTGTCAATGACTGATTTCATCTGTATTCTTAAACTTCGGACTTCGAAGTAAATATCAGCTTTGTATAATACACTCAATAAAAACTATTATATTATCATAGTGATTCAGGAGTAACATTAAAACAGAACAATATGGCCCAACAACACCAGACAACTATACAGAAAACCCATATAAACACAAACGTCTAGCAACCCAAAGGTTGCTTGTTCAAATCTCATCACGGACAACTTTAGCATTTTAGCTAATTAGCAACATAACAACTACTTACTACTATTTAGCTACTTTGCAACTACTTAGCATGTAACCCTAACCCATCCCATAACCTTAACCCTTTACCCTTTAACCTAACTCCTAACTCTAACTTTAACCCTTTCCCCTAACCCTTAACCCTAACTAACCCCTAACCCCTTAGGGTTAGCAACAACCAATTAGAATTCATAACATATCATATGTTTTGGAAAATTCATAACATACAGTATTGTACGTTTAGCAAATTCTGAACATATTGTATACATTGGAATTTGTAAAATACCATACGAAATGGATCATGGACCTCCACAAATGAATACATACCATACAAAACATAACATATAATACTAAATGGAGTGTCCCGGATTTACTGTACAGAATAACACAAAATGCTCTGAGATCACGTTGTAGTCAGATTAACTGATAACTTAAACAGCAGTGCAGATGGCACTATTTTGCTAAGTTCTGAGTTAATGAATGTGTAGGGCAGCGATCATCAACTAGATTAACCCGCGGGTCGATTCTTTCTTGTGCCGATGTTCGAGGGGCCATAACATAATTATGCGATTATTTCTGAGGTGGTATGGTATATGGCCAAATCATCACGGCCAAGGGCTGTTCTTAAGCACAACGCAACGCGGAGTGCCTGGATACAGCTCTTAGCCGTGGTATATTGGCCATATACTACAAAGGTGCCTTATTGCAATTATAAACTGGTTATCAACATAATTAGAGCAGTAAAAATAAATGTAATGTCACACCCGTGGTATACGGTCTGTTATACAACGGGTGGGTCTAATCCTGAATGCTGATTGGTTAAAACCGCATTCCAGCCAGTGTCTATTCCACAAGTTACCACCGGCTAAATCTATGACGTTATAATGCCTATTTACCCTGTTCCATCTGACTGCGCAATCCAATGTCTAATCAACCCAGCCAAGCAATTTATAAACTTGATCTCCACTATAAAAAGCATCTAGACAATATCTCAAATTTCTTTTAGACTAACATTTAGTTTTCAACAGCGGAGATTTGTATATACCTTGCTGTCTGTCTCTCCAACATTTGCAACATTGTTTCAATATTCAAATTCGATTTTCCAGCTGTCCCATAGTAATGAACATGTTGAGTTGAGACAGGCAGGCAGGCAGTGTTTCTCAGCCAGTCTAAATCATGAATCAGCTGGCATCATATGTATGGGTATATCCAAAAAAATGTAACTTAACAAAGCAAATTGCAGCTAGTTTGCAGTCTTTCCAGCTTCAGTTTGAAGTGATTGTGTTAGCTGTGTTGTTGGCTAGCTCCTCTGAACAACAGTGTCCTGATGAGGGAGCACATTTTCTATGCCAGGCATAAATGCGCCTCATTAGCTCCTTGTTGTGGATGTATCAAATAAATGTTTCTTGAAAACAGCTTTTGCAGCTTATGCAGCAAATGCAGCTACTTTGCTGTTATTCTGGTTTAACTTTTTGACATGACTGTAAGTTAGCCGTAGTTGGCTAGCTAGCAAGCAAGGGATAAGAACATTGCCAGCCAGGATGGCAATGGAACATTTAGAACAATCAAATGATTTGGTTGCATCTCTAGCAACTGAACCAATAGAATGAATGAGCAGCCTGCTTGTGTAGCAACCCTAGATTTGTGTCGGGACTATATCTTGTGGAAGGATGAAATAGTATGAATAAATTAATCATAATAACGTCTTTAATGAAAATATGTCAATCATTATTTGAATATGTTGGTAACCCGTTGTATAAAAGTGATAATGCCCTCGAAGCCGGTGTTTGGAGGATATATTGCCATGGTTTGCAACACCCATGCCAATATATCCTCCAAACACAGGCTTCTCAGGAATTATTACTGAAATATACCACGGCTGTCAGCCAATCAGCATTCAGGGCTCGAACAACCCAGTTTATAATTACAAATAATTTGTAGACTGCAAACTGACTGCAAGAAGCGCAAACAGATATGATGTTTGCCTAAAACATAATCATTTCAAACCTTGATTACATTTGTATACAATCGATATTATGGGTGGGAATACTTGGGAACATATTTCTTAAATTAAAATCACTTGGAGCTAATTTCCTGGTGTTTTTACAGTCTTTTATATCCAACAATGAAAAAAAAGAAGAAAAAAAATATCTATTCATTTTCTTTGCTCAGAAAACTTGGGGGGGGGCAAATAAAACCAGCTGTGGGCCAAATTCTTCCTGCAGGCCTGCCAGTTGGGGAACACTGATGTACGGGACTTCTGAGAATGCTTCAGACTTTGCAGCGCAGCAGAAAGATCAGCATACCCCAAATCCAGAGGTTGTGAGTTCAAATCCCAGGTGGGATCAAATTGAATAGTCAGTACTAAGTATTTCATTAATTCCCTTACAAAAAAACATTTCCAGTTTCACACTTTGAGCTGAAATGTTCACATGTGAAAATAAAAGAGACGCATGTGAGGTGTAAAACCATATGTTTTCAATATAGAATTCACAAATTTCTGCATCATTAAAGGTCCTCATGAACACAGTGACCTCCATCATTCTTAAATGGAAGAACTTTGGAACCAGACTCTTCCTAGAGCTGGCCGCCTGGTCAAACTGAGCAATCGGGGGAGAAGGGCCTTGGTCAGAGAGGTGACCAAGAACCTGATGGTCATTCTAACAGAGCTCCACCAATCAGGCATTTATGGTAGAGTGGCCAGACGGAAGCCACTCCTCAATAAAAGGCACATAGCAGCCCGCTTGGAGTTTGCCAAAAGGCACCTAAAGGACTCAGACCATGAGAAACAAGATTCTCTGGTCTGATGAAACCAAGATTGAACTCTTTGGCCTGAATGCCAAGCATCATGTCTGGAGGAAACCTTGCACCATCCCTACAGTGTGGTGGCAGCATCATGCTATGGCGATGTTTTTTAGCGACAGGGACTGGGAGACTAGTCAGGAAAGATGAACGAAGCAAAGTATAGAGAGATCCTTGATAAAAACCTGCTCCAGAGTGCTCAAGACCTCAGAGTGGGGCGAAGGTTCACCTTCCAACAGGACAATAACCCTAAGCACACAGCCAAGAAAACGTAGGAGTGGTTTCGGGACAAGTCTCTGAATGTCCTTGAGTGGCCCAGCCAGAGCCCGGACTTAAACCCGATCTAACATCTCTGGAGAGACCTGAAAATAGCTGTGCAGCGGCGCTCCCCATCCAACCTGACAGAGCTTGAGAGAATCTGCAGAGAAGAATGTGGGAAACTCCCCAAATACAGGTGTGTCAAGCTTGTAGCGTCAGGCCCAAGAAGACTCGAGGCTCTAATTGCTGCCAAACGTGCTTCAACAAAGTACTGAATACCTATGTAAATACATTTCTAAAAACCTGTTTTCGCTTCGTCATTAAGGGATATTGTGTGTAGATTGATGAACATTTTTTTTTATTCAATCAATTTTTGATTAAGGCTGTAACGTAACAAAATGTGGAAAAAGTAAAGGGGTCTGAATACTTTCCCGAATGCACTGTATGTAGTTTCATGTTATCACATTAACTTCACATGTGATCACATGAAATCCATGTATTTTTTTCCATAAGGGTTATTCCTACAGAGATTTAATGGAGTATCTTAAGATGACTCACACATGAAGAAATCTTTTTATTTTCGTGTTTCCTCTCATCCTCATGATCAGCTTTCCTTTTACAGGCTGTCATGTGACTGGTCACTGATGGTTTCCATGTGTTGTCAAGAGCACGTTTGCATATTTTGCAACAGAGAACGTCTTCACTCCAAACTGTGTTAGGATACTTTTGTTGAATATCATTGGCCAATTCTTTACCCTCATCCTTAGCTTTCTTCATTTGCTAAATGATGGGCTGAAGCCAGATGTGTGTCTATTGATTGCTTCTTTATGTGGTCAAGTAGACAGTTGCAAGCGTTGCAAAATAAGTCAATTTTTCTCCTTTGTTCCTCCCTGGCTTTGGGCGATGCACGACTACTGTGACCAACTCTTGGTGTTGTGTTTTCATCTGGCATGTTGTCAATGTTTCTATGGCAGCAATCTTTGTTGATTCAAGAGATTATCCTAGCTATTAAGGTGCGGCATGCCCTTTGTTATCACAAGGAGCGCCTGTTCAGAAATGAGGGCTTGTTAGTACAGTTGTTTCCAAACCTTTCCTCAGGGACCACCAGACGTTTCACCATTTTCTTGTAGCCCTGAACTAGATCACCTGATTCACCAAGTAGAGGACTTTAGGATTAGTTGACAAGTTGGATCAGGTGTGCTGGCTCTGAAATAGATCAAATACTTGGAACGGCTGGGGTCCCCGAGGAGGTTTGAAAACCACTGTGTTAAGATCAGGTGAGGAGCTCCCACACATGGCAAGTCGTGCATTACATTACATAGACTACAGTTTCACATGGCAAGTTGTGCATTACATAGACTACATTACATTACATAGACTACATTACATTACATAGACTACATTACATTACATAGGATACATTACATTACACAGACTACATTACATTACATAGGATACATTACATTACACAGACTACATTACATAGACTACAGTCCATTACATAGGATACATTACATTACATAGACTACATTACATTACATAGGATACATTACACAGACTACATTACATAGACTACAGTACATTACATAGGATACATTACATTACATTGACTACATTACATAGACTACAGTACATTACATAGGATACATTATATTACATAGGATACATTTCATTACGCAGACTACATTACATTACATAGACTAAAGTACATTGCATAAACTACAGTACATTATATAGACTACATTACATAGACTACATTACATTACATAGACTAAAGTACATTGCATAAACTACAGTACATTACATAGACTACAGTACATTACATAGACTACATTACATTACACAGACTACATTACATTACATAGACTACATTACATAGGCTACATTACATTACATAGACTACACTACATTACATAGACTACATTACATTACATAGGATACATTACATTACACAGACTACATTACATAGACTACATTACATTACATAGGATACATTACATTACATAGACTACATTACATTACATTACATTACATAGACTACATTACATTACATTACATAGACTACATTACATTACATAGACTACATTACATTACATAGGATACATTACATTACACAGACTACATTACATAGACTACAGTACATTACATAGACTACATTACATAGACTACAGTACATTACATAGACTACATTACATTACATAGACTACATTACATAGACTACAGTACATTACATAGACTACATTACATTACATAGACTACATTACATTACATAGACTACAGTACATTACATAGACTACATTACATTACATAGACTACATTACATTACATAGACTACAGTACATTACATAGGATACATTACATTACATAGACTACATTACATAGACTACATTACATTACATAGACTACATTACATAGACTACAGTACATTACATAGACTACATTACATTACATAGACTACATTACATAGACTACATTACATTACACAGACTACATTACATTACATAGACTACATTAAATAGGCTACATTACATTACATAGACTACAGTACATTACATTACATAGACTACATTACATTACATAGACTACATTACATAGGATACATTACATTACATAGACTACAGTACATTACATTACATAGGCTACATTACATTACATAGACTACATTACATAGACTACAGTACATTACATAGACTACATTACATTACATAGACTACATCACATTACATAGACTACAGTACATTACATAGACTACATTACATTACATAGACTACATTACATTACATAGACTACAGTACATTACATAGGATACATTACATTACATAGACTACATTACATAGACTACATTACATTACATAGACTACATTACATAGACTACAGTACATTACATAGACTACATTACATTACATAGACTACATTACATAGACTACATTACATTACACAGACTACATTACATTACATAGACTACATTAAATAGGCTACATTACATTACATAGACTACATTACATAGGATACATGACATTACATAGACTACAGTACATTACATTACATAGGCTACATTACATTACATAGACTACATTACATAGGATACATTACGTTACATAGACTACATCACATTACATAGATTACATTACATTACATAGACTACATTACATAGACTACATTACATTACATAGACTACATTACATTACATAGGATACATTACATTACATAGGCAACATTCCATTACATAGACTACATTTTTCAAACCATGATAGGGGAAAGATCCACAAGTTATACAGAGAGAGTGAGAGAGGTGAAACACTGTACCTTGGACTGTAATATGGTAAAACTGTGTAGCTTACCTGACAGGTGTGTCCAAGTTTTGTCCAAGCTGTGTGCACATACTGTAAAAAGAATATTGAATGTTTTAATTTAGCCTGTTCTACAGCAAACCAGCCTTAGTTTCTTTCATGAACATGACACTGCTTACATGTCCTCAGTTACTGGCAACACTATCACTTTCATATCTGTCGACTTAAGTCACTGTTACCTTGTCACTGGGCGTGACCTTGTGAATGTTATATAGGATATAAAAGCGAGTAAATGGAAGGCCTGGCTTCCTGTCACATCTGCTGTGTGTTGAGATAAATACATTGTGTTGGGTAATCTTGAGAGGGCTACTTGGCAAACGTTTCTTACTTTATGTTTAGTGAAAAATCTTTCTAAAACCTTTAAACATGACCATAGTGCCAGGCTACAGCCCTAGATCATGTATCTCGGCAGTGAACAGCGCCGAGCCAGAGCGGTGTCCGGGTGGACACCTCTGACATCTGATTGGCCACCCCGGGTGCCACCCCAACATGTCATTCGCTACTGGCAGTTTGATGCTGATTGACATCTCATTTCACCTCTTGTTGAGGTGAATTTATTTGGACGTTTTCAAACCGAGGACGAGGAAGAGAGAATATTAACGTTGGCTGTGAGATACAGAAGAATAAGAAGAACTTACAGAAGAAGAAGAGAGAATATTTCCACAGCTCCACGAACTCTTTTACCGATCGGCGTAAGCATCATATTTGAAGTAAGTTTTAAGGTTTGGCATCGGGTTTAGGTTTCCTGAACAACTTTTACGAAAGTTGAGTCGCTGTGTAAGTTCACGTTAGACCTTTGGCTCCATTAACAGACACTGAATCAGATAAGAGAGATCGGTTCCCAATTTAGCCTAACATTATGTTTACATCTGTGCTAGTAATACACGCATACATACAGTGCAGTGTCGTAAGTTACAGTATACGAATGTTTAGCTAATGTGGGGTAACTAGTAGGCTACAGCTGTCAGTGTTCAGCAAGTTAACATTCAGCTATTTGAAATCCATTAACTCGGTTAGATTTTTGTACTTGAACTCCAAACGAACAATTGTTATTATCAATCTGTTAACGTTACTCAAAAGATTACCACAATTTGCAGATAGCCTGTTTGCTATCGTAAAGGTGTATTTAAATATAGCTTTCTAAGTTACTGCAGAGTAGGGCTAGCCATGATCTAACTAGTAACATAGGCTACTAGTTGATTTTAAGGTACAGTTATGATAATTGGGATTTGTAATTAAGATTGAGATTGGACTAAAATGTGGGTAATTGGATGCTTAGATGTAACGATACTGTCTTATTTGTGCATAGGGTCAATTAGACATGAAAAGAAAGGGAGAAATATCAGACTTCTTTTTAAAGAAGCACAAACAGGCAGATCAGGTGCAAACAGACCCCAGCCCTGGCATCACCACCGGACCCCAGAGCAGCTCTGTACCTGAGGCTAGTCAGAGTCAGTGTGGTCAGACTTCACAAGGACCCAGTCTACCACCACCAGGTCAGAGCAGCTCTGTACCTGAGGCTAGTCAGAGTCAGTGTGGTCAGACTTCACAAGGACCCAGTCTACCACCACCAGGTCAGAGCATCTACCAGGCAGTCAGTCACATGCCCAGTTCAGAATTTAAGTTTAGCTTCAGTTTGTAATAGGTGATTTTGTCAGATTAAGCCTCACTTTAAAGTGTTGGTTGTTGATTCATGTGTGTTCTTGTTTTGATGGCTGTGGCATTTTTATTGTGATTATAGACTAATGGTTGTTGTGTTATTCTAATGTAATAGATGTATCAAGGGACGACACAGAGACATCTGGCTCTGAGCAAGACAGTGAGCCAGAGCTGCCAGGAGATGTCATCGAGCCCCTCCCAACTGCATCAAGCACCAGATATGCTGTTCCAAAAGGACCCGGTGGTAGTCCAGGGCTATACTTTAAACTACACATTTTAGTTAGCAGCTGTTAGTATCTAATCTTGTGGATCCCTTAATTATACATTTCTATAGAGATATGACACATTATTTAACGTGTATTTCAGACATTTCAAGATCCAGAGAAGAGGGTCCTGTACAGCCGTGTTTGAAAACATTTCCCAGAACTCAGCATGGTACGAGGAAAAGGGCTTTCAACAGCTCCTGGTATAAGGACAATTCATGGCTTGAATATTCTATAAGTCAAGATTCAACTTATTGTTTTGCCTGTGTTGGAGAATTTCCAGTACTTTGGAGTTTATCCAGTATCTACTGTATGCTGTTTTCTTTGAAGTAGTAAGCAAAATCAATATAGGGTTAACCATTAGACATATGGAAGCAGAATGTTAACCGAATCCATGTGATTGTGCAAAGCTGGATCAACACAGGCCTGGTCATTCTGGCTTGGACTTGTGAAGGCCTTTGGACAGGCACTATAAGTTAATCACTTATAGTCACCATTAGACATGCACTTGCATTAGGGGTGTGCATGTCTGTTTATGTTTGTGTCATTGCAATGGGCACGCCACCAATAGAATCTATGCCCTAATGTCTGAGACAGTAAGAGAATGGAAACTAATCAAGGCAAAAAGATAAGGGTGGCCAAGGCTAAACTACTCATAATTGACATAAAGTGGAGTGACTATGTTATGTAAAGGTAAAACTGTATAAAGGGAGAGTGCTGAGACCGAAAATATCACGTGTTCCATGGAATTGCTCGGCTTCTGTTACTTTTGTAATAAAGTCTAATTGAATTTACAAGTTCCCGGTATCTGAAAAATATTTGATTTAATATTTCCACAACACCTGTAGGCATTTTTCTCTGCCTAATGCACCTGCATCTGCATTCACATCACTGTCAGGTTTTTGTAACTGGAAAAAGGCGCCGTTTAAAGATTCTGGGTTTAAGCTCCATTCGAAGGCAGAGCATCATATCAATGCTACGTATGCTTGGAATCAGAATTAAAGGGCTATTGACAGCAACTCATTAATGTTAGACGTCATAAATGAGGACTGGAAAAATAAAGTGGGAGGAAAACTGTACTTACATTAAAACAATTGCAGATCCTATTAACTGCCACTCAAAATATAGCGCAGAGAGGTCATCGAGAGTCTGATGACTCTTACAACAAGGGTCATTTTTTGACAATCTTAGAAGAAATAGCAAAGCATGACCCTCTCATAGAGAAAAGGATGAATGCATGTGGCAATGATAAGTACACAAGCCACCAAATCCAGAACGAAAGAAAAAACAACAAATGTCTTTAGTTGTAGGTACTATTACAATGGGACCATCCAGAAAAGCTTTTTACACTTTCAGTCAGCTGAAAGCTTAGATGCAGCAGGTCTCACAAAAATGATAATTGATTGCCTTGAAAAACATGGTCTGGACTACAGAAATAATCTCGTGGGGCAAGGCTATGACGGTGCATCTGTCATGAGCGGAAAGCATTCTGGTGTGTCTGCACGGATTAAAAACAGCGCAACATTTGCATTTTATGTGCACCGCAATGCACATTGTTTGAATTTGGTTCTTGTCGATGATGTAAAATCAGTGCCTGAGGCAGTTAACTTTTTTGTTCTCCTGCAGAAGCTTTGTAACTTTGTATCTGGCTCGTACGTTCATCTCAAGTGGCTTGCAGTTCAGAAAGAGCTGTATCCACAGCAGCAGCCCAGGGAACTACAGAGACTTACGGTGGGAATGCAGATACATGGCATGCCGTAATCTGAGGGACAGGCTTCCAGCAGTTCTGAGAGTGCTACTACAGGATATCACACAAAATAGTGATGATAGATCAGTGGAGGCAAGGGGCCTTCTTTCTCAGATAGATTTACATGACTACAATGGACGGTTCTGACTTTGAATATGTGGACAACTATAAATATCTAGGTGTCTGGCTAGACTGTAAACTCTCCTTCCAGACTCGCATTAAGCATCTCCAATCCAAAGTTAAATCTAGAATTGGCTTCCTATTTCGCAACAGAGCCTCCTTCAGTCATGCTGCCAAACATACCCTTGTAAAACTGACTATCCTGCCGATCCTTGACTTTGGCGATGTCATTTCCAAAATGACCTCCAACACTCTACTCAGCAAATTGGATGCAGTCTATCACAGTGCAATCCGTTTTGTCACCAATGCCCCATATACTACCCACCACTGCGACCTGTATGCTCTCATTGGCTGGTCCTCGCTACATATTTGTTGCCAAACCCTCTGGCCCAAGGTCATCTATAAGTCTTTGCTAGGTAAAGATCTGCCTTATCTCAGCTCACTGGTCACCATAGCAACACCCACACATAGCATGGGCTCCAGCAGGTATATTTCACTGGTCATCCCCAAAGCCAACACAGGCTTTGGCCGCCTTTCCTTCCAGTTCTCTGCTGCCAGTGACTGGAACGAATTGCAAAAATCACTGAAGTTGGAGAATTATATCTCCCTCACTAACTTCAAGCATCGGCTGTCAGAGCAGCTTACCGATCGCTGCAGCTGTACACAGCCCATCTGTAAATAGCCCATCCAACCAACTACCTACCTCATTCCCATATTTGTTTTTAGTTTTTTCTGCTCTTTTGCACACCAGTATTTATACTTGCACATCCTCATCTGCACATCTATCACTCCAGTGTTAATTGCTAAATTGTAATTACTTCGCCACTATGGCCTATTTATTACCTTACCTCCTCACGTCATTTGCACAAACTGTATACAGATTTTCTATTGTATTATTGACTGTACGTTTGTTTATCCCATGTGTAACTCTGTGTTGTTGTTTTTGTCGCACTGCTTTGCTTTATCTTGGTCAGGTCGCAGTTGTAAATGAGAACTTGTTCTCAACTGGCCTACCTGGTTAAATAAAGGTTAAATAAAAAATAAAAATGTCATAGGTCTTTTGGTTACCTTTTGTAAAGTGCTTGGTGATGCCAAATGTCTTTCTGACATGCTCCAATCAAGCTCTCTTGACCTAGCAAGGGCTGTGGATCTAGTAGGTGCCCTTACAGACACATTACAGGACTACAGAAGTGATGGTTACTTTGGACAACTATGGAAATATGTTGAAGAGATTGCAGAGCACTGCAAAATAAGTGTACAAACACTGTGTAAAAACAGCCTAAAACAAGCTTAAGATTTCATGACTCATTGATGATGAGCTCTGTAGGACAGAAAAATAGTGACCAAGGTGATGGTGAGAGCTTCCAAATAGCTTTTATCAGGTGCTTGACAGTCTCACAGCTGAGGTGCAGAGGTGTTTTTCAAAGAATAATTGCGAGATAACGCAAGGGGTCCAGTCTCTCAACCCAAAGAATACAACATTCTTGAATGAGGAGACTCTGTTTGCCTTTACTCAGACCGTTGAATCAGATTTGGAGGACCTCAAACATGAGGTTCATCAAACCAAGTGGCTTCTTGATAGGAGAGAGAAAAGTGGAAGGTACAGACCGTCAACTCTCCTTGACTTTGTTGTGTTTCTAGAACCTTATAAAGAGGTCTTCCATTAGCTATTTCGACTTTTTAAGATTTCTGTTGTTACACCAGTCAACAGTGCTTCTTGCGAGAGAAGCTTCTCAGCTTTAAAACTGATTAAAACCCACCTTAGGACAACAATGGTTGATGACGAATTAAGTCACCTTGGAATTCTCAGTGTTGAGTCAAGGAGGGCACGCTCCCTCAACATGGATGAGTTTGTGAATCATTTTGCCAGTTCTCACCGGAACCTCAGAATTATGCTGTTTTAAATCTACCTAGGATAATTTGGCACTTAGGCGGTCCCTCTGGTCATGATTAAAACCTGCACTGTGTACTAAATAGTACACTGACATTCTAAAATTAAGCGTGCCTTGAATTCTAAAGAAATCACAGACAGTGTCACCAGCAAAGCACCCCCACACCATCACACCTCCTCCTCCATGCTTCACGGTGGGAACCACACATGCAGAGATCATCCGTTCACCTTCTGTTTGGACAGTAGAGAAAGACCTGTTACATCATGTAATCTATGATATTTATATCTACATTCTATTTATTATAATCTATATTTATATCTACATGTTATATCATATAATCTATGATATTTATATCGACATGTTATATCATATAATTATTGAGGGAAGACCTGTACCTTTTTGGTAGTAGAAGTTTACGTTTCTCAGTAGCACGGAGTCTCCGTGAAGTCAGCAACTACACACTTTGTGTGACCTGTACTTTATTATACTATCACAAGACTCACTCTATGGCCACAACCTTCCTCCCTCACACCCTCCCCCTCTCTCTCTCACCCTCCCTCCCTCTCTCACCGTCCCCCTCACTCTCTCTCACCTTCCCTCTCTCTCTCACCCTCCCTCTCTCTCAACCTCCCACTCTCACACCCTCCATCTCTTTCACACCCTCCCTCTCTCTCTCACACCTTCCCTCTCTCTTTCTCTCTCTCACCCTCCCTCTCTATCACACCCTCCCCCCCCTCTCTCTCTCTCGCTTTCTCTCACCCTCCCTCTGTCTCTCTCACCCTCCCTCTCTCTCTCACCCTCCGTCTCTCCCACACCCTCCCCTCTCTATCTCCTCTCTCTTATGAATGCATGCTTACAGGCACAGGGCCAGATTAATTAATTAAAGAAAAATACATATCTCTGTCCAGTGTGTGTGTTCTTTGGCCCATCTTAATCTTTTATTTTTATTGGCCAGTTGAGGACTTGTGAGGCGTCTGTTTCTGAAATTAGACACTCTAATGTACTTGTCCTCTTGCTCAGTTGTACACCGGGGCCTCCCACTCCTCTTTCTATTCTGCTTAGAGCCAGTTTGCTCTCTTCTGTGAAGGGAGTAGTACACAGCGTTGTACGGGATCTTCAGTTTCTTGGCAATTTCTCGCATGGAATAGCCTTCATTTCTCTGAACAAGAATAGACTGACGAGTTTCAGAAGAAAGTTCTTTGTTTCTGTATGACATTCCTGGGAGTGTGTAAACGTCATATTACCATAGCGTTGTTGTATGTTCTCTATGGTTATGTTCTTGAAAATATATACATTTATAAATTCAGCGACTTGGATACATTTGTTCAAACTCATGAGGGACACCTGGGAGACTTCCTTCAAAATATTATGTAATCTCTCATTCTTGAATGTATCAGTCTGACACTTTGCACACACACACTGCTGCCCTCTTGGCGACAACATCTAAATTATCCCCAGCTTCTTATCTCAATGTATGGCCTTTCTTTTGCATTTCAAAGATGTTGCAACAAAAATAAAAATAGAAAACACATGTTTTTTTGTTTGTTTTAAGTTTTACTACATCTATTGTGTTATATTCTCCTGTATTCATTTCACATTTCCACAAACTTCAAAGTGTTTCCTTTCAAATAGTATCAAGAATATTCATATTCTTGCTTCAGGACCTGAGCTACAGGCAGTTAGATTTGGGTATGTTATTTTAGGCGGAAGTTGAGATGAAGGGTCTGTCGTTCGGTAATTTGTAAAAAGCCAATTGGACATATGTAGGAATCTGGCAGCTTCATTAAATAGTACGCGCAAAACACCAGTCTCAACGTCAACAGTGAAGAGGCAACTCTGCGATGCTGGCCTTCTAGGCAGAGTTCCTCTGTCCAGTGTCTGTGTTCTTTTGCCCATCTTAATATTTAATTTTTATTGGCCAGTCTGAGATATGGCTTTTTCTTTGCAACTCTGCCTAGAAGGCCAGCATCCCGGAGTCGCCTCTTCACTGTTGACGTTGAGAGTGGTGTTTTGTGGGTACTATTTAATGAAGCTGCCAGTTGAGGACTTGTGAGGTGTCTGTTTCTCAAACTAGACACTCTAATGTACTTGTCCTCTTGTTGTGCACCGGGGGCTTCCACTCCTCTTTCTATTCTGGTTAGAGCCAGTTTGCGCTGTTCTGTGAAGGGAGTAGTATACAGCGTTGTACGAGATCTTCAGTTTCTTAGCATTTTCTCGCACGGAATAGCCTTCATTTCTCAGAACAAGAATAGACTGATGAGTTTCAGAAGAAAGTGCTTTCTTTCTGGCCCTTTTGAGCCTGTAATCGAACCCACAAATTCTGATGCTCCAGATACTCAACTAGTCTAAAGAAGGCCAGGTGTATTGCTTCTTTAATCAGGACAACAGTTTTCATATGTGCTAACATAATTGCAAAAGGGTTTTCTAATGATGAATTAGCCTTTTAAAATGATAAACTTGGATTATCTAACACAACGTGCCATTGAACAAAGCAGTGATGGTTGCTGATAATGGGCCTATGTAGATATTCCATTAAAAAAATCACCCATTTCCAGCTACAATAGTCATTTACAACATTAACAATGTACAGTTGAAGTCGGAAGTTTAAATACACCTTAGCCAAATACATTTAAACTCAGTTTTTCACAATTCCTGACGTTTAATCCTAGTAAAAATTCCCTGTCTTAGGCCACTTCATTTTAAGAATGTGAATGTCCGAATAATAGTAGAGAGAATGATTTATTTCAGCTTTTATTTATTTCATCACATTCCCAGTGGGTCAGAAGTTTACATACACTCAATTAGTATTTGGTAGCATTGCCTTTCAGTTGTTTAACTTCCCACAATAAGTTGGGTGAATTTTGGCCCATTCCTCCTGACAGAGCTGGTGTAACTGAGTCAGGTTTGTAGGCCTCTTTGCTCGCACACACTTTTTCAGTTCTGCCCACAAATTTTCTATAGGACTGAGGTCAGGGCTTTGTGATGGCCACTCCAATACCTTGAATTTGTTGTACTTTTTGCCACAATTTTGCCACAACTTTAGAAGTATGCTTGTGGTCATTGTCCATTTGGAAGACCCATTTGCGACCAAGCTTTAACTTCCTGACTGATGTCTTGAGATGTTGCTTCAATATATCCACATAATTTCCCTTACTCATGATGCCATCTATTTTGTGAAGTGCACCAGTCCCTCCCTCAGCAAAGCACCCCCACAACATGATGCTGCCACCCCCGTACTTCACGGTTGGGATGGTGTTCTTCGGCTTGCAAGCCTCCCCCTTTTTCCTCCAAACATAACGATGGTCATTATGGCCAAAACTTTTTGTTTCATCAGACCAGAGGACATTTCTCCAAAAAGTACGATCTTTGTCCCCATGTGCAGTTGCAAACCGTAGTCTGGCTTTTTTTATGGCAGTTTTGGAGCAGTGGCTTCTTCCTTGCTGAGCGGCCTTTCAGGTTATGTTGATATAGGACTTGTTTTACTGTGGATATAGATACTTTTGTACCTGTTTCCTCCAGCATCTTCACAAGGTCCTTTGCTGTTGTTCTGGGATTGACTTGAACTTTTCGCACCAAAGTACATTCATCTCTAGGAGACAGAACGTGTCTCCTTCCTGAGCAGTGTGACGGCTGCGTGGTCCCATCGTGTTTATACTTGCAAACTATTGCTTGTACAGATGAACATGGTACCTTCAGGCGTTTGCAAATTGCTCACAAGGATGAACCAGACTTGTGGAGGTCTACAATGTTTTTCTGAGGTCTTGGCTGATTTCTTTAGATTTTCCCATGATGTCAAGCAGAGGCACTGAGTTTGAAGGTAGGCCTTGAAATACATCCACAGGTACACCTCCAATTGACTGAAATTATGTCAGTTTGCCTATCAGAAGCTTCTAAAGCCATGACATAATTTTATGGAATTTTCCAAGCTGTATAAAGGCACAGTCAACTTAGTGTATGTAAACTTCTGACCCACTAGAATTGTGATACAGAGAATTATAAGTGAAATAATCTGTCAGTAAACAATTGTTGGAAAAATGAATGTTAACAAGAAATTTGTGGAGTGGTTGAAAAACAAGTTTTAATGACTCCAACCTAACTGTATGTAAGCTTCTGACTTCAACTGTATACACTGTAGTTCTGATCAACTTCATGTTATTTTAATGGACAAAACATTTGCTTTTCTTTCAAAAACAAGCACATTTCTAAGTGACCCCAAACTTTTTTTTACTTTTACCCCTTTTGCTCCACAATTGGTAGTTACAGTATTGTCTCATCGCTGCAACTCCCCTACGGACCAGGGAGAGGCGAAGGTCGAGAGCCATGCGTCTTCCAAAACACGACCTTGCCAAGCTGCACTGCTCACTTAACCCGGAAGCCAGCCACACCAATGTGTCGGAGGAAACACCGTCCGACTGAGCTTGCAGGTGCCCGGACAGCTACAAGGAGTCGCTAGAGCACGATGGGACAAGGAAATCTCAGCCGGCCAAACTCTCCCCTAACGGACGACGCTGGGCCAATTGAGAGCCACCTCATGGGTCTCCCAGTCACGGACGACTGTGACACAGCCTGGGATCGAAATCCTGGGCTATAGTGACGCCTCAAGCAGTACCTTAGACTGCTGCGCCACTCGGGAGGCCCCGGGTATGTATACTTTGGCATTTTATAGCAAGCAGTTTCCATTTTTATTTCATATCAAGATACCTTTCAACAACATTTATCTGTTACAATGTCCATATCTGAAGTCATGAATCATGATTACTGTCAACAACATTTATCTGTTATAATGTCCATATCTGTAGTCATGATCACTGTCAACATTTATCTGTTATAATGTCCATATCTGTAGTCATGATCACTGTCAACATTTATCTGTTATAATGTCCATATCTGTAGTCATGATCACTGTCAACAACATTTATCTGTTACAATGTCCATATCTGAAGTCATGATCACTGTCAACAACATTTATCTGTTATAATGTCCATATCTGTAGTCATGATCACTGTCAACATTTATCTGTTATAATGTCCATATCTGTAGTCATGATCACTGTCAACAACATTTATCTGTTACAATGTCCATATCTGAAGTCATGATCACTGTCAACAACATTTATCTGTTATAATGTCCATATCTGTAGTCATGATCACTGTCAACAACACCCCATCAGGTCACATGGTTCAGTTAGAACAGGAGTGTGACTGTGTTTCCATGGAGACCCAGGTGTTCCTCCAGGAAACAGGAGACTACTCTACCTGGCTCAGGGACACTGAAGAGCCCTCCTCATTAGAAACACTAAACCCTGGGTAGAGGGGCTCAGTGAATGTGGTCTGGAATGTATACAGGTGGGTCATTGTGTCAGAGTAGACCTCGTAGAAGGAAAGCGTGCCGACCGGCCAGTCTAGAAACACTCCTACTCTGGGGCGTGGAGGGGAGGAGGACAGGTCTCTCTGGGGTTGAGGACGGTTGATGAGGTGTGGAGCAGGTATAGTAGTATATTCATTATTGTGGAGGGCAGTGTAATGATCCCCACGGCAGGTCAGACGCCAGGACTTGTTATTGTATCCAAAGTCACTGGCAGAACCATCTTCTTTTCTGTTGATACCTTTATATGTCACTCCTATGTCAGCCCGCCCACTCCACTCTACCTCCCAGTAACAGCGTCCAGTCAGACCCTCTCTACACAACACCTGGGGAACCACATCAAATCTCTCTGGGTGATCAGGATACGGCTGCTCCTCTTTAACCCTCTCCACCCTTCTGTTCCCCTCAGACAGAGAGAGGTTTCTGTGTGCTGTGTTTGGGTCCAGTGTGAGATCACAGGCATCTGCAGACAAGAGGACAAGTTAGAGGAGAGAGAATTGGCTAGAATTTGTCAGAATGTGTGTGTGTGTTTAATAATGCGCTTGTTTGTCAAATGTATTGGTCAATAAACTGATTCCTTATAACTAACACCCTTACATATCTTCATCAGCTGTGGTTTAACCCAGAACTCTTCATTATGGTCCACACTGTGGGAGAGACAGAGGAACAGGCAGAGTGAGTGACACACAGTCCGTGTATGAATACAACAATATAACATTTTCACAGAAACTGTACTAACTTGAGTTTCTCCAGTCTACAGTGTGGATCCTCCAGTCTAGCAGAGAGCAGCTTCACTCCAGAGTCTCCTGGGTGATTGAAGCTCAGGTCCAGTTCTCTCAGGTGGGAGGGGTTTGACCTCAGAGCTGAGGCCAGAGAAGCACAGCCTTCCTCTGTGACTCTACAGAATGACAGCCTGCAGAGACAGGTCAACATGATTTAACAGGACTGCTGCCCTCTAGTGGTGATAGCTGATACACAGTATAAACATATTTCCTATAAACCCAATACTGTTTCTAAATACTAACCACAGTTTCTCTGTTTACAATGTAGATCCCCCAGTTAACCCAGTATTTACCTTATTGGTTGAGCTGACTTACTGCCTACTGTAATGATGTTGTGCTTTGACACATCATCTTTGTATTGAGCAGGTATGTTTCTAAGTACTGACCTCAGTTTCTCTAGTTGACAGTGTGGATTCTCCAGTCCAGCAGAGAGCAGCTTCACTCCTGAATCCTGCAGGTCATTGTGACTCAGATCCAGCTCTCTCAGGTGAGAGGAGTTTGAGCTGAGAACTGAGGCCAACACTTCACACCCTTTCTCTGTCAGGGAACATCCATCCAGCCTAAAGGGGATAATATATTGTAACATGATGAGTAACAAGTAAACAACTTTGAAAATAACATTAGAAAAAACATTAAAGACAAAACAAACAAATCCATTAAATCAGGTTAATCAATTTAAATGCGTTCTTGGCAAAGAAAGTCTCTAAGGGATGTGAACAACAAACGTTTTAGTCTGCTAGTGTTAATATGCAGTTATACCTGTAGTAGGTATGAATTTTAGGACCAGGCTTCCAAGTAAAAGCAACCAAGAAAAAATATATCTGAATATGCTCTCCGTGACAATTTGACCTTTACAAACTGTCCAACAATCAATGAGTTCTGGTCATGTGACAAACCCTCCCAAAGTACTGACCTCAGTGTCTGTAGTTTACAGTGTAGATACTGACCTCAGTGTCTGTAGTTTACAGTGTAGATACTGACCTCAGTGTCTGTAGTTTACAGTGTAGATACTGACCTCAGTGTCTGTAGTTTACAGTGTAGATACTGACCTCATTGTCTGTAGTTTACAGTGTAGATACTGACCTCATCGTCTGTAGTTTACAGTGTAGATACTGACCTCAGTGTCTGTAGTTTACAGTGTAGATACTGACCTCAGTGTCTGTAGTTTACAGTGTGGATGTTTCAGAGCAGTAAAGAGTTCCCTCCCACCAACATCCGACAGCTCACTGTTCCTCAGGTCCAGTTCCAGTTCTCTCAGAGAGGAGTCTGCTGATTGGAGAACGGAGGCCAGTGATCCCCAGTCCTCTTCAGAGAGTATAAAGCTAGCCAGTCTGTAGAAACAGAGATAATATCACTCATACAGAATATGATGTAGTGTTGGTCAGAGACACATAACAGCATTATTCAGAACCTGTCCTTTCAGATGATAACACATTTAGTACATCAACTCTTAGTGAGGTACATCTGGTATGTAGTCATGTCTGTAGGTATGTAGTCATGTCTGTAGGTATGTAGTCATGTCTGTGGGTATGCAGTCATGTCTGTAGGTATGTAGTCATGTCTGTAGGTATGTAGTCATGTCTGTGGGTATGCAGTCATGTCTGTAGGTATGCAGTCATGTCTGTAGGTATGTGGTCATGTCTGTAGGTATGTAGTCATGTCTGTAGGTATGTAGTCATGTCTGTGGGTATGCAGTCATGTCTGTAGGTATGTAATCCTGTCTGTAGGTATGTGGTCATGTCTGTAGGTATGTGGTCATGTCTGTAGGTATGTAGTCATGTCTGTAGGTATGTAGTCATGTCTGTGGGTATGCAGTCATGTCTGTAGGTATGCAGTCATGTCTGTAGGTATGTAGTCATGTCTGTAGGTATGTAGTCATGTCTGTAGGTATGTAGTCACATCTGTAGGTATGTAGTCATGTCTGTAGGTATGTGGTCATGTCTGTAGGTATGTGGTCATGTCTGTAGGTATGTAGTCATGTCTGTAGGTATGTGGTCATGTCTGTAGGTATGTGTCTGTCTGTAGGTATGTGTCTGTCTGTAGGTATGTAGTCATATCTGTAGGTATGTGTCTGTCTGTAGGCCTGTGGTCATTAAAATAATTCTAAATGAATAAATAATGTCTGTTCACAGTTAATTATTACAGATAATTTTACTCCAACAAACTGTCCAAAAATGCATACATCTTTAGCCTATTGTCATGTGATCAACCATCGCAAAGTACTAACCGCAGTTTGTGTAGTTTACAGTTTGGATGTTTCAGAGAAGCAAAGAGTTCCTTCCCACCACCATCAGACAGCTTAGTGTCTCTCAGGTCCAGTTCTCTCAGATGTGAGTCCGCTGATTGGAGAGCAGAGGGCAGTAATCCACAGTGCTCTTCGGAGAGTTTATAGCCACCCAGTCTGTAGAAACAGAGACAATATCACTCATACAGAGTGTGATGTAATGCAGGTCAGTGACACATACCAGCATTATAACAAATTTAGCACAGTGAGGTCAAAATCTTCCTCAGATACGTCTGCTGTGTGTGTCTGAAGTTCTGTGAGTGACAGAAACATAATGTTCAAGGCATGATAATTCTACCCCTACCAACTGTTCAACAATGATTCATCTTTTATAGTTTTCATCATGAGAAGACCTCCTCAATACTACTGACCTCAGTGTCTCCAGTTTACAGTGTGGATGTTTCAGTGCAGCAAGAACAGCAGTCAGCGCAGCAAAGAGAACAGTCAGTCTGGCCTCGTCATCACCATCAGGATCATCAGTACCATCAGGGTCACGCTCCCCGATGTCGTCCAGGTGCAGCTCTCTTAGATGTGAGTCTGCTGATTGGAGAATGGAGGCCAATGATTCGTAGTCCTCCATAGAGAGTTCAAAGCCAATCAGTCTGTAAATACAGAGACAATATAATTCATTAGGGCTGTGACGATACCAGTATCGTGATGTTTTTTCCATGGCAAAAATGAAAACACAAAGCAGACCAAACTCTTTGGTCCTTTAAAAACCTGCTGTATGTGTGGTAGCACGGAAAATAATTAAATGTGACTCTGGATGACAACATAATGATATTAGTTTCCAACATTAGGGCTGTGTTCCTAAAGAAGTTAAATCCACTTCCTGTTTTGTTTCCTTGCTACGATACTAATGAGTATCGCGATACTCATTAGCAACTAATCACATGCAGGCTCCTGTGGTGGGGTGGTACGGACCACCAGAGGCAGACACCATCAGGCAGACACCATCAGGCAGCCCAATGGGACCAGAGCCTGAGATCTCCAACGTGGGCCAGGAGACAGACAGAGACAGACAAAAACATTCTCTCTCGCTCTCTCAATTCAATATCAATTTAAGGTGCTTTATTGGCATGGAAAACATATGTTAACATTGCCAAAGCAAGTGAAATAAATAATAAGCAAAAGTAAACATTATACTCACAAAAGTTTCAAAATTATAAAGACATTTCAAATGTCATAGTATGTCTATATACAGTGCTGTAACGATGTACAAATAGTTAAAATACAAAATGGACAATAAATAAACAAATATAGGTTGTATTTACAATGGTGTTTGATCTTCACTGCTTACCCTTTTCTTGTGGCAACAGGTCACACATCTTGCTGCTGTGATGGCACACTGTGGTATTTCACCCAATAGACAATGGAGTTTATCAAAATTGGATTTGTTTTCAAATTATTTGTGGGTCTGTGTAACCTGAGGGAAATATGTGTCTCTAATATGGTCATATGTTCGGCAGGTTAGGAAGTACAGCTCAGTTTCCACCTCATGTTGTGGGCTGTGTGCACATAGCCTGTCTTCTCTTGAGAGCCAGGTCCGCCTTCAGAGGCCTTTCTTAATAGCAAGGCTATGCTCACGGAGTCTGTACATAGTCAAAGATTTCCTTAATTTTGGGTCAGTCACAGTGGTCAGGTATTCTGCCACTGTGTACTCTCTGTTTAGGGCCAAATATCATTCTAGTTGCTCTTTTAAAAAAAAATTCTTTCCAATGTGTCAAGCAATTATCTTTTTGTTTTGTCATGATTTGGTTGGGTCTAATTGTGTTGCTGTCCTGGAGGTCTGTGGGGTCTGTTTGTGTTTGTGAACAGATCCCCAGGAGTAGCTTGCTTAGGGGGCTCTTCTCCAGGTTTATTTCTCTGTAGGTGATAGCTTTGTTGTGGAAGGTTTGGGAATCGCTTCCTTTTAGATGGTTGTCGAATTTAATGGCTCTTTTCTGGATTTTGATCATTAGGGGGTATCTGCTCTGCATGCATTATTCGGTGTTTTACGTTGTACACGAAGGATATTTTTGCAGAATTCTGCATGCAGATTCTCAATATGGTGTTTGTCCCATTTTGTGAATTCTTGGTCGGTGAGCGGACCCCAGACCTCACAACCATAAAGGGCAATGGCTTCTATAACGTATTCCAGTATTTTTTGCCAGATCCTAGTTGGTACATTGATTTTTATGTTCCTTTTGATGGCATAGAATGCCCTTTTTGCCTTGTCTCTCAGATCGTTCACAGACTTGTGGAAGTTACCTGTGGCACTGATGTTTAGGCCAAGGTATGGATCGTTTTTTTGTGCTCTAGGGCAATGGTGTCTAAATGGATTCCTGGTCCTGGCAACTGGACCTTTTTTGGAACAACGTTATTTTGATCTTACTGAGATTCACTGTCAAGGCCCAGGTCTGACAGAATCTGTGCAGAAGATCAAGGTGCTAATGTAGGCCCACCAAGGCTGGGGACAGAAGCACCAGATCATCAGCAAACAGTAGACATTTGACTTCAGATTCTAGTAGGGTGAGGCCGGATGCTGCAGACTGTTCTAGTGCCCTCGCCAATTTGTTGAAATATATGTTGAAGAGCGTGGGGCTCAAGCTGCATCCCTGTTTTTCCCCATGGCCCAGAGGAAATAAATATGTGTGTTTTTTAGCCAATTTTAACCGCACACTTGTTGTTTGTGTACATTGATTTATAATTATGTATGTTTTTCCCCCCAACACCACTTTCCATCAATTTATATAGCCGACCCTCATGCCATATTGACAAATCAGTTTTTTGGTTTTGTTTTGTTTGTTTTGTCAGTTAGGGTGCGCAGGGTGAATACATGGTTTGTCATTCGGTAATTTGGTAAAAAGCCAATTTGACATTTGCTCAGGAAATGTAGGAGTTTGCTGTTAATGATAATGCAGAGGATTTTCCTGAGGTTGCTGCTGAAGCATATCCCATGGTAGTTATTGGGGTTGAATGTTTCTCTACTTTTTGGGATTGGGATGATCAGTCCTTGGTTCCAAATTCTGGGGAAGATGCTAGAGCTCAGGATGATGTTAAAGAGCTTAAGTATAGCCAATTGGAATTTGTAGTCTGTATATTTTATCATTTCATTTAGGATACCATCAACACCTAGGCCTTTTTGGGTTTGTATTTTGTCCTGTACAGATGTCGGATCTGCTCTATAGGGCCATAAGCAAACAAGAAACGCTCACCCAGACGCGGTGCTCACAGTGGCCGGTGACTTTAATGCAGGAAAACTGAAATTCTTTTTAGCTCATTTCTACCAGCATGTCACCTGTGCAACTAGAGGCTACTTCACACACAGGAACAAATACAAATCTCTCCCTTGGACTCCATTTGGCAAATCTGACTCTATCCTCCTGATTCCTGCTTACAAGCAAAAATTCTAACTGAAAGTACCAATACAGAAGTGGTCCGAGGAATGTTAAGCTACAGGACTGTTTCGCTAGGACAGACTGGAATATGTTCCGTGATTCATCCGATGGCATTGAGGACGTCGTCCCCACAGTGACCGTGCATGCATATCCCAACCAGAAGCCATGAATTACAGACAACATCTGCACTGAGCTAAAGACTAGTGCTGCCACTTTCAATGAGCGGGAGACTAATCTGGACGCTTTTAAGAAATCCCGCTACGCCCTCCGACAAACCATCAAACAGGATACTGTCAATACAGGACCAAGATCAAATCTTACTATACCGGCTCTTATGCTCGTCGAATGTGGCGGTGTTTGCTAACTATCATGGATTACAAAGGGAAACCCAGTCATGAGCTGTCCAGTAACGCTAGCCTACCCGACGAGCTAAATACATTCTATGCACGCTTCGAGGCTAGCAACACTGAACTATGCATGAGAGAACCAACTGTACCGGACAACTTTGTGATCAGACGGATTGCCAGGACGTGTACTCAAAGCATGTGCTGGCCAGGTGGCAAGTCTCTTCACTGACATTTTTAACCTCTCCCTAACCCAGTCTGTAATACCTACATTTTTCAAGCAGACCACCATAATCACTGTTCCCAAGAATGCCAAGGTAACCTGTCTAAATGACTATCGCCCCGTAGCACTCACATCTGTAGCCATAAAATTCTTTGAAAGGCTGTTCATGGCTCACATCAACACCATCATCCCAGACACCCTGGACCCAGTCCAATTCGCATACCGCCCCAACTGATCCACATTTGATGCAATCTCTATTGCACTCCACACTGTCCTTTCCCACCTGGACAAAACAAACACCTATGTGAGAATGCTGTTCATTGACTACAGCTCAGCGTTCAACCCCATTATGCCCTCCAAGCTCATCACTATGCTCAGGACCCTGGGTTTAAACACCTCCCTCTGCAAATGGATCCTGGACTTCCTGGCAGGCCATCCCCAGGTGGTGAGGGTAGACAACAACACGTCCACCATGCTGACTCTCAACACGGGGGCCACTCTGGGCTGCGTGCTAAGTCCTCTCCTGTACACCTTGTTCACCCACGACTGCACTTCTCCAACATCATTAAGTTTGCAGACTACATGATGGTTTTTGGCCTGAACAGCGACGACGATGAGACAGGGAGGAAGTCAGAGACAAAGTAGCTGATCCTGTGCTACAGGAAATGGAGGGCCGAGCATGCCCCCTTACATTGTGTGTATAAGGTAGTTGTGAATTTGTTAGATTACTTGTTAGATATTACTGCACTATTGGAACTAGAAGCACAAGCATTTCGCTACACTCGTGTTAACATCTGCTAACTATGTGTATGTGACCAATAAAATTTGATTTGATTTGGATCGGGAAGGGACTTCACCTGCCAGGCAGAATCCGTGTTTTACGGGTAAATACATTAGACACCTTACTCATCAGAGTTCTCAGATGATATTAAAACAGTATTAGTCTTCCCTGTGGCTCAGTTGGTAGAGCATGGTGTGTGCAACACCAGGGTTGTGGGTTCGATTCCCACGGGGGGCCAGTACGGAAAAGCAAATGCATGAAATGAAATGTATGCATTCACTACTGTAAGTTGCTCTGGATAAGAGCGTCTGCTAAATGACAAAAAAAAAAAAAGTAAAATGTTAAAAACAGCAACAAAGTTCAGGACAATCCCACACATATATTGCCAATATACAACAACCTGACCTGAAATTCTATACATGATCTTTGCTATATTTTTCCATTTTTAACCAAGCAGTTTCAACCTTGCAGCTAGCGAACATTAGCTAGATCAATGGGTCAGTGCCCCGCAGCATCCTCCCACACATTGCTCTCTCACTGTGTGAGTGTGTATGTGTGTAAATGTCATTCTGTTTTTAAGGCCTATAAGCAGACCTGTATACAGTCAGCGGCAGTGGGGAGGGTGAAGGTTATCGCCGTGTCTTGTGTTATATAGATGGATTTCAGAATGAACCTGGAAGAATCCATTGAAGGGTTTAGGTGAACTGTCTGGGAGGTAGGAGTATTAGTAGATGAAAGTGCATAATTGGCGTACATTAATGTCGTAAATACACAAGATATTGAATTTCCTTAAACAAAGGTGCAGATGGAGCCAGGAAATTCGAGGTGGCGGCTAGTCTTGCAGATATATTTTGTATGATGAGTCATTTGTATATGTAGGAGGCATATGTTGTGGCCCAGACAATATTACAGTAAATGAGATATGGATAAATGAAGCTATAGTAAAGAGTCAGGAAGCAAGCCTGATGAACCAAACAACTAATCTTTCTGATGATACCAACAGATTTCATCACTTTGCTGCAGACAAATTTAATATGATCTTTCCAAGATAATTTTTCATCAATTAAAACTCTGAGAAATGTAGTGAAATATTATATTACAATATTATGGATGAATGTTTATTTTTGACACATTAATTATGCATGGTTACAGGGTTGAAACAGAAACAATTCAAACGGTTAAAGTTAGGTATTAATTCCTAGTGGTAAAGATTAGGGCTATGGTTTGGGGAAGGCTTAAAACAAAATGGATGTGACTTGTTCCGTTTCATTCCCACCAATTTAGAAAAATGAAACATCACACTTGGTGTAAATCCTTTTAGTAATGCATTCACCATTACATGTACATGAAATTAGATTGTGAAATTGATTTTCAATTATTGCTATTGACAATTTTTTACTATTTCAAAGTCTCGAGTACCATATACCTTTTTATGAAATTGAGCACATTGGGGCCTCCCGAGTGATGCAGCAGTCTAAAGCACTGCATTGCAGTGATAGAGGCGTTACTACAGACCTGGGTTCATTCCCGGGCTGTGCCACAACAGGCCGTGGCCGGGAGTCCCATAGGATGGTGCACAATTGGCCCAGCGTCATCCGGGTTAGGAGAGGGTTTGGCCGGGGGGGCTTTACTTGGCTCATCGTGCTCTAGCGACTCCTTGTGGTGGGTCCGGTGCCTGCAGGCTGTCGCCAGCTGAACGGTGTTTCCTCCGACACATTGGTGCGGCTCGCTTCCGGGTTAAACTGGCAGGTGTTAAGGAGCGGGGTTAGGCGGATCATGTTTCGGAGGACGAATGACTCCAACTTCGCCTCTCCCGAGCCAGTTGGGGAGTTGCAGCAATGAGACAAAATCGAAATTGGGGGGGGTTAAAAAATATAAAAATCACATTGAGCACATTGATATATACAGTGGGGGAAAAAAGTATTTGATTCCCTGCTGATTTTGTACTTTTGCCCACTGATAAAGAAAGGATCAGTCTATAATTTTAATGGTAGGTTTATTTGAACAGTGAGAGACAGAATAACAACAAAAATATCCAGAAAAACGCACGTCTAAAATGTTATAAATTGATTTGCATTTTAATGAGGGAAATAAGTATTTGACCCCCTCTCAATCAGAAAGATTTCTGGCTCCCAGGTGTCTTTTATACAGGTAACGAGCTGAGATTAGGAGCACACTGTTAAAGGGAGTGCTCCTAACCGCAGCTTGTTACCTGTAAAAAAGACATCTGTCCACAGAAGCAATCAATCAATCAGATTCCAAACTCTCCACCATAGGCAAGACCAAAGAGCTCTCCAAGGATGTCAGGGACAAGATTGTAGACCTACACAAGGCTGGAATGGGCTACAAGACCATCGCCAAGCAGCTTGGTGAGAAGGTGACAACAGTTGGTGCGATTATTTGCAAATGGAAGAAACACAAAAGAACAGTCAATATCCCTCGACCCGGGGCTCCATGCAAGATCTCACCTCGTGGTGTTGCAATGATCTTGAGAACGGTGAGGAATCAGCCCAGAACTACACGGGAGGATCTTGTCAATGATTTCAAGGCAGCTGGGACCATAGTCACCAAGAAAACAATTGGTAACACACTACGCCGTGAAGGACTGAAATCCTGCAGCGCCCGCAAGGTCCCCCTGCTCAAGAATACACATACATGCCCGTCTGAAGTTTGCTAATGAACATCTGAATGATTCAGAGGACAACTGGTGAAAGTGTTGTGGTCAGATGAGACCAAAATGGAGCTCTTTGGCATCAACTCAACTCGCCATGTTTGGAGGAGGAGGAATGCTGCCTATGACCCCAAGAACACCATCTCCACCGTCAAACATGGAGGTGGAAAAATTATGCTTTTGGGGTGTTTTTCTGCTAAGGAGACAGGACAACTTCACCGCATCAAAGGGACGATGGACAGGCCATGTACTGTCAAATCTTGGGTGAGAACCTCCTTCCCTCAGCCAGGGCATTGAAAATGGGTCGTGGATGGGTATTCCAGTATGACAATGACCCAAAACACATGGCCAAGGCAACAAAGGAGTGGCTCAAGAAGAAGCACATTAAGTTCCTGGAGTGGCCTAGCCAGTCTCCAGACCTTAATCCCATAGAAAATCTGTGGAGGGAGCTGAAGGTTCGAGTTGCCAAACGTCAGCCTCGAAACCTTAATGACTTGGAGAAGATCTGCAAAGAGGAGTGGGACAAAATCCCTCCTAAGATGTGTGCAAACCTGGTGGCTAACTACAAGAAACGTCTGACCTCTGTGATTGCCGACAAGGGTTTTGCCACCAAGTACTAAGTCATGTTTTGCAGTAGGAGGGTCATCTGAATCAGGGTTAGTTTGGCAGCTGGGGTGAAAGAGGAGCGATTACGATAGAGGAAACCATGTCTAGATTTAACTTTAGCCTGCAGCTTTGATATGTGCTGAGAGAAGGACAGTGTACTGCCTAGCCATACTCCCAAGTACTTGTATGAGATGACTACCTCAAGCTCTAAACCCTCAGATGTAGTAATCACACCTGCGGGGAGAGGGGCATTCTTCTTACCAAACCACTTGACCTTTGTTTTGGGGGTGTTCGGAACAAGGTTAAGGGTAGAGAAAGCTTGTTGGACACTAAGAAAGCTTTGTTGTAGAGCATTTAACACAAAATCCGGGGAGGGGCAAGCTGAGAAAAAGACTGTATCATCTGCATATAAATGTATGAGAGAGCTTCCTACTGCCTGAGCTATGTTGTTGATGTAAATTGAGAAGAGCGTGGGGCGAGCGTGGGGCCTAGGATTGAGCCTTGGGGTACTCCCTTGGTGACAGGCAGTGGCTGGGACAGTAGCTTTTCTGACTTTATACACTGTACTCTGAGAGAGGCAGTTAGCAAACCAGGCCAAAGACCCCCCCAGAGACACCAATATTCCATAGCCGGCCCACAAGAATGGAATGGTCTACCGTTTCAAAAGCTTTCGCCAAGTCAATAAAAATAGCAGCACAACATTGCTTAGAATCAAGGGCAATGGTGACATCATTGAGGACCTTTAAGGTTGCAGTGACACATCCATAAACAGAGCAGAAACCAGATTGCATACCAGAGAGAATAGTATATACATCAAGAAAGCCAGTCAGTTGATTATTGACAAGTTTTTCCAATACTTTTGATAAACAGGGCAAAATGACCAAGATGGTTTTTTGGGGTAAAGTTTAAGGAGCTCCTCTAGCACCTCAGACTCAGTGACTGCCTGCAGGGAGAAACTTTGTAGCGGGGCAGGGGAAAAAGAGGGAGAAGCATCGGGGATAGTTGCATTAGAAGGGGCGGGAGATGAGGAAATGTTGGATAGGCAAGGAGGCATGGCTGAGTCAAATAGGAATCCTGACTTAATGAAGTGGTGATTAAAGAGCTCAGCCATGTGCTTCTTGTCAGTAACAACCACATCATCAACTTTAAGGGACATCGGCAGCTGTGAGGAGGAGGGTTTATTCTTCAGGTCTTTAATTGTTTTTCAGAACTTCTTGGGGTTAGACTCACAGAGAGAGAACTGCTCCTTAAAGTAACAAACTTTGGCCTTCCGGATAGCCTGAGTGCACTTATTTCTCATTTGCCTGAACGAGAGCCAGTCAGCCTGAGTATGCGTGTGCCGAGCCTTTCGCCAAATGCAATTCTTGAGGTGGAGTAACTCTGTAAGATCACGGTCGAACCAGTGGCTGAACCTGTTTTTAATTCTCATTTTCTTTATGGGGGCGTGTTTGTTAACTTCTTAAGGTATAGGGGGCAGTATTTTCACGGCCGGATGAAAAACGTACCCAAATTAAACTGGTTACTACTTTGGCCCAGAAACTAGAGTATGCATATTATTAGTATATTTGGATAGAAAACACTCTGAAGTTTCTAAAACTGTTTGAATGGCGTCTGTGAGTATAACAAAACTCATATGGCAGGCAAAAACCTGAGAAAAATTCAACCAGGAAGTGGGAGATCTGAGAATTGTAGTTCTTCTTTCTTATCCCTATCGAAACGTCAGTGTCTGTGGGGTCACGTTGCACTTCCTAAGGCTTCCATTGGCTGTCAAAAGCCTTCAGAAAGTTGTTTCATCCGTCTCCTGTAACCGGGCAGAGTATAGGAGCTCAGTCAATCAGTGGACTGCCTGGGGACAAAGGGATTGGATATGCGCGATCCCGCGAGCGCGCCTTTCCTTATTTTTCTTCTGGAATGAATACGCTATTGTTCGGTTGGAATATTATCGCATTTTTACGTAAAAAATACCATAAAGATTGATTTTAAACAACGTTTTACATGCTTCTAAGAACGGTAATGGAAAATGTTGACTTTTCGTCTCTGGTACCGCGCTCGCGCGAAATGCCTTTGGATAGTGCTCTGTACGCACAAACAAAACGGCGGTATTTGGACATAAATATGGATTATTTCGAACAAAAACAACATTTCTTGTGGAAGTAGCAGTCCTGGGAGTGCATTCTGACGAAGATCAGCAAAGGTAAGAGAATATTTATAATACTAATTCTGAGTTTAGGTGACCCCAGAACTTGGCGGGTGTCTGTATAGTTTGCTTTGATGGCGAGCTATGTACTCAGAATATTGAAAAATGTGCTTTCGCCGAAAAGCTATTTTAAAATCTGACACAGCGGTTGCATAAAGGAGTACTGTATCTATAATTCTTAAAATAATTGTTATGTATTTTGTCAACGTTTATGATGAGTATATTTGTAAATTGATGTGCACATTCACCGGGGTTTTGGTGGGAATACATTTTCTGAACATCACACGCCAATATAAAATGCTGTTTTTGGATATAAATATGAACTTTATCGAACAAAACATACATGTATTGTGTAACATGATGTCCTAGGAGTGTCATCTGATGAAGATCGTCAAAGGTTAGTGCTTCATTTAGATGTGTTTTGGGTTTTTGTGACATATATCCTTGCTTGGAAAATGGCTGTGTGGTTATTTTTGTCTATGTACTCTCCTAACATAATCTAATGTCTTGCTTTCACTGTAAAGCGTTTTTGAAATCGGACAATGTGGTTACATTAAGGAGAAGTGTATCTTTAACCTGTTAGGGCTAGGGGGCAGTATTTACACCGCCGGATAAAAAACGTACCCGATTTAATCTGGTTACCACTCCTACCCAGTAACTAGAATATGCATATACTTATTAGATATGGATAGAAAACACCCTAAAGTTTCTAAAACTGTTTGAATGGTGTCTGTGAGTATAACAGAACTCATATGGCAGGCAAAAACCTGAGAGATTCCTTTACAGGAAGTGGCCTGTCTGACCATTTATTGGCTTTCTTTGACATCTCTTTCCAAAACAAAGGATCTCTGCGGTAACGTGACACTTCCCACGGCTCCCATAGGCTCTCAGAGCCCGGGAAAAAACAGAATGTCGTCATTGCAGCCCCAGGCTGAAGCCCATTATCGCCTTTGTCAAGTGGCCGATCAGAGGACAAAGGGCTTAGGCTCGTGCACTGGCCGCCCCCGTCTTTCTTTTTTTCCCTCTATTTCCCGAAACGCAGATTCCCGGTCGGAATATTATCGCTTTTTTACGAGATAAATTGCATAAAAATTGATTTTAAACAGCGGTTGACATGCTTCGAAGTACGGTAATGGAATATTTAGAAATTTTTGGTCACGAAATGCGCCATGCTCATAACCCTGATTTACCATTTCGGATAGTGTCTAGAACGCACGAACAAAACGCCGCTGTTTGGATATAACAATGGATTATTTGGGACCAAACCAACATTTGTTATTGAAGTAGAAGTCCTGGGAGTGCATTCTGACGAAGAACAGGGAAGGTAATAACATTTTTGTTACAGTAAATCTGATTTTGGTGAAAGCTAAACTTGCTGGGTGTCTAAATAGCTAGCCCGTGATGGCTGGGCTATGTACTTAGAATATTGCAAAATGTGCTTTCACCAAAAAGCTATTTTAAAATCGGACATATCGAGTGCATAGAGGAGTTCTGTATCTATAATTCTTAAAATAATTGTTATGCTTTTTGTGAACGTTTATCGTGAGTAATTTAGTAAATTGTTTGTAAATTCCCCGGAAGTTTGCGGGGGGTATGCTAGTTCTGAACGTCACATGCTAATGTAAAAAGCTGTTTTTTGATATAAATATGAACTTGATTGAACAAAACATGCATGTATTGTATAACATAATGTCCTAGGTGTGTCATCTGATGAAGATCATTTACATTTTGTGACATTATATGCTAGCTTGAAAAATGGGTGTCTGATTATTTCTGGCTGGGTACTCTGCTGACATAATCTAATGTTTTGCCTTCGTTGTAAAGCCTTTTTGAAATCGGACAGTGTGGTTAGATTAACGAGAGTCTTGTCTTTAAATAGCTGTAAAATAGTCATATGTTTGAGAAATTGAAGTAATAGCATTTCGAAGGTATTTGAAAATCGCGCCACAGGATTCAACTGGCTGTTACGTAGGTGGGACGATTTGGTGCCACCTGCCCTAGAGAGGTTAAAATGGTGTAAAATAGTCGTATGTTTGAGAAATTTGAATTATGAGATTTTGTTGTTTTGAATTTGCCGCCCTGATATTTCACTGGCTGTGTCCCGCAGGTGGGACGCTAGCGTCCCACGTAGCCCATAGAAGTTAACAATAACACTGAAAATATCAAAAAAGAAGGTCCAAGCATCTTTGACAGAGTGGATCAAGCTGATTCTATACCATTTTACAGAGGCCAGGCAATGAAGGAAGGCTTGCTCATTAAAGTTTTTTAGCAAGCGTCTATGACATATCAGGACAGGTCGTTTCACTGAGCAGCCATTACGAACACAGGCTGTAAAACAGTGATCACTAAGGTCATTACAGAAAACACCAGACTGATACCTATCAAGATTATTTGTGATGATAACATCAAGAAGAGTAGCTTTTCTGGGTGTTTGGAGTAATACTTTGTGGGATTGGTAATAACTTGAGAAAGATTTAGGGAGTCCCATTGCTTTAAGACTTGGTTAGGTGGTTTAAGCATGTCCCAGTTTAGGTCACCTAGCAGGACCAATTCAAAGGGGCCAGGAGAGAGCTTAAGGCAGGTAGGGTACAGGCTGGTACTGATGGAGGACAATAGCACCCAGCAACAGTCAACAAAGAGCTATTTGAAAGTTCAATACTTAAAACCAGCAAATCAAATTGTTTGGGGACAGACTTGGTGGAGACAACCGAGCACTAAAGGTGATCCTTGGTAAAGATTGCCACTCCCCCACCTTTGGAAGATCTGTCTTGACGAAAAAGGGTTATAACTAGAAAGGTTAACATCAGTATTCAAAACCCTCTTCCTTAACCACGTCTCAGTAAAAATTCTCTGGACTTTTTCAAATACTTCTTGTGTGATGATATTTTACATGAAGTTGATTATTTTTGTCATTTTGCCGTAAAGGTGAAAGAATTACACTAACAACTGGGGGCAATTGAGATCAGCTGTGTGGTTGATTTTAGTACGTGTTGATGGTTTAACGAGATATCAGCTGGCGTTAATTTAGTGGCCCTCATTGGTTGCAATCGGTTCGATATAATTATTGATAGATATTGCCAATTTTGACTTTATGATATTACTTACATGGCCTTTCTGCATTTCCTTACAGCTGGGACCAGTCTCGTACACCCAGGTGACAAGTTGTATGTCCTCAGGTCAATCTCACCCAGCACACCCTTTGACATGAGCAGTGCGTTGGCCAGTGATGAGAAGTGTGAACCTGAGAGTTCTTTTCCTGTTTGATTTCCTGACTTCAGGAACTTCTCAATGTCCTCATGTACTGAATCATCTTTCATCTCAGTCAAGCAGATGAGTAGATTGATGTACCTATCAGGTGAGACTTCATCTACATTTGGCTCCCTGAGGTATTTCTTACTTTCCTTAACAGTCTCTGAGCTGATCTCTGTTTGTGGCAGTAGGTCTTGTAACAGTTTCTGGTTGGATTCTGTTGAGATGCCAACAAGGAAGCGGAGGAACAGGTCCAGGTGTCCATTCTCACTCTCCAAGGCTTTATCCACCATCATCTTCAGCAGCTCATGCAAGGGCAGCTCTGATGACACATCCCCAATAAAAGACTCCAGGGCCTTGATGTTCTTGCTCACACAGCAGTGGAACACGTACAGAGCAGCAAGGAACTCCTGGAAGCTCAGGTGAACAAAGCAGTACACTTTCTTCCGATACAACCCATGCTCTTGTTTCAGGATTTCTGTGCAAAACCCAGAGTACACTGAGGCTTCACTGACATCAATGCCACACTCTTCTAGGTCTTTCTTATAGAATATCAGATGTCCCTTCACCAGCTGTTCAAATGCAAGTTGTGCCAGTTTGAGAATGGTTTCTTTGTTTCTTTCTATGATTATGTCCAGATCCGTCTCATTTTTCCCATCGTACTTCTTGCTTTTCAGGTTTGTCTGAATGAGCAGGAAGTGATTGTACATCTCAGTCAGAGTTGTGATCTCTCCACTCTTATCGTCACTCAACATTTGCTCAAGAACCCTGGCAGTAATCCAACAGAAGACTGGTATGTGGCACATGATGTGGAGGCTCCTTGATGTATTAATGTGTGAGATGATTCTCCTGGCCCGGTTCTCATCCTCAACATTCTTCTCAAAGTATTCTTCTTTCTGTTTGTCATTGAACCCTCGTACTTCTGTCACCTTGTTGATGTACTCATGGGGAACCTGATTGGCTGCAGCTGGTCTGGAGGTTATCCAGAGGAGAGCTTCGGGGAGTAGATTCCCCTCAATGAGGTTTGTCATCAAGCTGTCAACTGATGACATTTCAGTTAGATCAGTCAACTTCTTGTTCTGATGAAAACCTAATGGTAGTCTGCTTTCATCCAGACCATCAAAGATGAACATGACTTTGCAGGTGTCATATATCTTTGCCTCTTCTATCTCGGTAAGTTCAGGGTGGAAGTAACGCAAAAGTCTATGAAGACTGTACTGGTTATCTTGAATCAGATTCAGCTCTCGGAGTGGGAGCACAAATATGAAATCAACATCTTGATTAGCTTTTTCTTCAGCCCAGTCGAGTATGAACTTCTGCACAGAGACTGTTTTTCCAATGCCAGCAATGCCCTTCGTCAACACAGTTCTGATGGGTCTCTCCTTTTCTCTCTCTTCTCCAAGTAAGGGTTTGAAGATGTCATTGCAGTTTATTGGAGTGTCTGTAGATTTTTTTGTCCTGGATGTATATTCAATCTGCCGGATCTCATGTTCTTTATTAACCCCTTCACTCTGTCCTTGTGTGATGTAGAGCTGTGTGTAGATGCTGTTGAGGTGAGTTCGATCCACTGCGGTGCCTTCAAACACAAATCCAAACTTCTTCTTCAGACTGGTTTTAAGTTTGTCTTTAACTCTTTGTGTGTCGTCATCCACTGGAAAGAACAACACACTTTAAAACGTCAATAAGTAAAGTTACAACAGGAAAGTGAGTCTGAGAAAGTCCAGAAGCATCACCAAGGACGCCACAAACCCCAGCCACGAGTTACCATCAGGCAGATTGATACCAACAGTTTCAGAAACAGTTTCTATCTACAAGCCTGCTGAACACTTGAACTGGACTGACCACCTGCACTGACTTTCCACAGCACACATGCACTCACTCATCCACACGCACACACCCACACAGATATACACTTATCCACACACACACACCACACACACACACACACACACACACACACACACACACACACACACACACACACACACACACACACACACACACATCACAACTGCTTAATTATTATTGCTAAATACTGCACAATTTACAAAACACATGTACATATTGTACTATAAATTGTGCCTTCCTGTATTATAATATTAAAGTTGTTATTAAATGTTTATTATAAACTGGGTGGTTTGGGTTCTGGATGCTGATTGGTTAAAAGCTGTGGTATATCAGACATTATAAACTGGGTGGTTTGAGCCCTTAATGCTGATTGGCTGACAGCTGTGGTATATCAGACCATATGCCACTGGTATAAGAAAACATGTATTTTTACTGCTCTAATTACGTTGGTAACCAGTTTATAATAGCAATAAGGCACGTTGGGGGTCTGTGGTATATGGACAATATATCACTGCTAAGGGCTGTATCCAGGCATTCCACGTTGCTTTGTGCCTAAGAACAGCCCTTTGCAGTGTGGTAAATTGGCCATATACTACACCCCCTCGGGCCTTGTTGCTTAATTCTATTCACCTTCGCAATTTACTTTATGTTGTTATCTTTTCTTATTTCTTATTGTTGTTGTATACCATGTGTATCCTTTACATACGACTAATAAAACTTAAAGTTGTGTGTGAGTGTACAGTATACATTGTGTGAGATTAGCCTTATCAGACATACCTCTCCGCTGCCCAATGCACATAGTCTGTCCATAGCAATCCACCTCTATACAGACAGGCCCACCTGGAAGGAAAGAAAAATATATTCTACTGTAATTAAAACAGACTTCAGTGAGTGGTATCATACGTGGTTTAGAGGACACTGATGAGAGAGAGTGTGTGAGAGAGCGAGAGAGACAGACCTAGCTCCTGGACCAAATAAGTCTCTTTCTCCTGGAGGATCCTGTAGAAGGCTGATTTGACTTTAACTGAGTTTAAGGCCTTGTACAGCTCCCTCATCTGGTCCTGTCTGGTCCGGGCAGTATCGATGTTAGAGTGCGCCTCCTTATGGATCATACCCACCTGGTGCAGTTTATCTGATATGTACTTCACGATGGTAACCCTCTGAGTGAGCTCCGCCATGTGTCTGTCCACAAACTTTGCATCTAGGGTGGAGAAATGGACAGGTGTATTACACACACACACACACACACACACACACACACACACACACACCGTTCAAAAACATGCATGTGTTCCAAACAAATCCAGGTAAGAAACACATCAAAACATTATAAATATATAGGTAACTGTACAGTATGTATTTTACATACGAGACAAATTTAAAATAGAACATATAGAAATAGTAGAAAGATAAAGCTATATTCAGTAAAATAACCATTACTTCATAATGAGACCATTTCTGGTGTTTCACCTCAGATACATTACTTCATAAGGAGACCATTTCTGGTGTTTCACCTCAGATACATTACTTCATAAGGAGACCATTTCTGGTGTTTCACCTCAGATACATTACTTCATAAGGAGACCATTTCTGGTGTTTCACCTCAGATACATTACTTCATAAGGTGACCATTTCTGGTGTTTCACCTCAGATACATTACTTCATAAGGAGACCATTTCTGGTGTTTCACCTCAGATACATTACTTCATAAGGAGACCATTTCTGGTGTTTCACCTCAGATACATTACTTCATAAGGAGACCATTTCTGGTGTTTCACCTCAGATACATTACTTCATAAGGAGACCATTTCTGGTGTTTCACCTCAGATACATTACTTCATAAGGAGACCATTTCTGGTGTTTCACATCAGATACATTACTTCATAAGGAGATAATTTCTGGTGTTTCACCTCAGATACATTACTTCATAAGGAGACCATTTCTGGTGTTTCACATCAGAGTCAAAGCTTTACTTACCGTTTTCCTCACATCTCTTCTCTGTCTCAATGGAATCAAGAGAGTGGGGGGGTCTGGAACAATAACAAACATGGCTACGTATTACATGTATAGTATCTGGGCACCGGTAACAGCACGCCCTTTGTCCTCAATCTGGTACTACAACATGGAGACCCCCCTTTGCACTGGTAACAGCGCCCCCTGTGTCCTCAACATGGTACTACAACATGGAGACCACACTGACTTGAAGCATTTCAGGGAATTCTGACTCACATTTGGTCAAAGGACCTTGCTCCACTGTTGACATTGTCAGGGTCTTCTCTCCTCCCTTCAGTGTCCTCCTCTTCTCTCCTCCCTTCAGTGTCCCCTTCTTCTCTCCTCCCTTCAGTGTCTCCTTCTTCTGACCTCCCTTCATTGTCCCCCTCTTCTCTTTTTCCTTCAGTACCCCCCTCTTTTCTCCTTCCTGAGCGTCTCCACCAGACAGAGGAAGTGCTTTCTTCTTCTCTCCTCCTTTTGGAGCAGTTGCTCCCCATCTCTTTGTCTCTACAGAGTCTTGATCTATGAGATCTGTGAGTGAACACAGAAAATAAATCCCAGTATTTTGATTTTTATTATATAATATGTAGAAAAACTACGAAATACAATTGCAGATGTTTTTACAATAGCAAAATACAATTCATGAAGGATAAAAATGTGTCATTTGACTTGTATTTATATGTGTTTAGCATTGACAAAAAATGAAAATCCCCAAATAAACTTGTTGCTGTGAAGTAACTGTTAATGCAATGTCATGACTTTGACTTTCCATCTTACTGTCACAGAAACAGGAAGTGACTATGGGCGCCATTTTCATCTATAAAAACCCCAGATTCGCTTTCACAAAATGGCGCCCTATGTGTCCAAAACAATGCAACACACTTGAAGAACAACTTGTGTTGTCATTTTCGGTCACAACTTGGTCGCAACTACGTGCTGCTGTGCGGTTTGTTGCTAACGTTACTTTACTACCTGCCAACTTTACAGTTTTTACTTTTTAATTTTTATGTTTTATATATCTTTTTTATTTTCCCTCAAGTTTTTTCCTTCAACTTTTTCACCCCGGACGCTTTATCTGGACATGGTTATACAGGACATCTGCCAGTCGAAGCTAAGTAGTAACATTAACATTATGCCTTCTAATTGCAGTCGCTGTACTCATTATATACAGGAGAACGTTCGCCTTATGGTGGGGTGCTGCAAGTGCTGCAAGCCCAGTTTCAAATGCCATCGTTAGGCAAGGGTAATTTAAGTGTAGGAAAGGATGAAACAGCGTCTGTGCCACCAGTAAGTACAGATAGTAGTTTAAGTCCCCTCGCACAGTCCCCGCAGCTGGACAATTTTCTCACGGCTTCTAGAAGGAAATGCTGCAGGAATGCTCAACCGGTGTCACTCATTCAGCCGACAGAAACTTTAAACTGGTTCTCCCCATTAAGCAACGAGACGGAGTCAGAGGCCGAGCCTTCTCTGGTCTCTCCTCCACCCGTTACGGAGTCTGAGACGCCGAGGCCTCCCACCATTAGCTCTGACAAATTGAAAACCCTGGTCATTGGCGACTCAATACCCGCAGTATTAGACTTTTAAAAAATCATCCAGCGATCATACACTGTTTACCAGGGGGCAGGGCTACCGACGTAAAGGCTAATCTGAAGATGGTGCTGGCTAAGGCTAAAACTGGCGAGTGTAGAGAGTATAGGGATATTGTTATCCACGTGGGCACCAACGATGTTAGGATGAAACAGTCAGAGGTCACGAAGCGCAACATAGCTTCAGCGTGTAAATTAGCTAGAAAGATGTGTCGGCATCGAGTAATTGTCTATGACCCCCTCCCAGTTAGGGGGAGTGATGAGCTCTACAGCAGATTCTCACAACTCAATCGCTGGTTGAAAACTGTTTTCTGCCCCTCCCAAAAGATAGAATTTGTAGATAATTGGCCCTCTTTCTGGGACTCACCCACAAACAGGACCAAGTCTGGCCTGCTGAGGAGTGACAGACTCCATCCTAGCTGGAGGGGTGCTCTCATCTTATCTATGAACATAGACAGGGCTCTAACTCCTCTAGCGCCATAATGAGATAGGGTGCAGGCCAGGCAGCAGGCTGTTAGCCAGCCTGCCAGCTTAGTGGAGTCTGCCACTAGCACAGTCAGTGTAGTCAGCTCAGCTATCCCCAATGAGACCGTGTCTGTGCCTCGATCTAGGTTGGGCAAAACTAAACATGGCGGTGTTCACCTTAGCAATCTCACTGGAATAAAGATCTACTCCATTCCTGTCATTATTGAAAGAGATTGTGATATCTCACATCTCAAAACAGGGCTACTTAATGTTAGATCCCTCACTCCAAGGCAGTTATAGTCAATGAACTAATCACTGATCATAATCTTGATTGGCCTGACTGAAACATGGCTTAAGCCTGATGAATTTACTGTGTTAAATGAGGCCTCTCCGCTTGGTTACGCTAGTGACCATATCCCCCGCGCATCCCGCAAAGGCAGAGGTGTTGCTAACATTTACGATAGCAAATTTAAATTTACAAAAAAAATTACTGCGTTTTCATCTTTTGAGCTTCTAGTCATGAAATCTATGCAGCCTACTCAATCACTTTTTATAGCTACTGTTTACAGGCCTCCTGGGCTGTATACAGTGTTCCTCACTGAGTTCTCTGAATTCCTATCGGGCCTTGTTGTCCTGGTAGATAATATTCACATTTTTGGTGACTTTAATATTCACATAGAAAAGTCCACATACCCACTCCAAAAGGCTTTCGGAGCCATCATCAACTCAGTGGGTTTTGTCCAACATGTCTCCGGACCTACTCACTGCCACAGTCATACTCTGGACCTAGTTTTGTCCCGTGGACTACATATTGTGGATCTTAATGTTTTTCCTCATAATCCTAGACTATCGGACCACCATTTTATTACATTTGCAACAAATAATCTGCTTAGACCCCAACCAAGGATCATTTAAAGCTGTGCTATAAATTCTCGGACAACCGAAAGATTCCTAGATGCCCTTCCAAACTCCCTCCACCTACCCAAGGACATCAGAGTACAAAAATCGGTTAACCACCTATCTGAAGAACTAAATTTAACCTTGCGTAATACCCTAGATGCAGTCGCACCCCTAAAAACCAAAAAAACATTTGTCATAAGAAACTAATTCTCTGGTATACAGAAAATACCTGAGCCCTGAAGCAAGCTTCCAGAAAATTGGAACGGAAATGGCGCTCCACCAAACAGGAAGTCTTCTGACTAGCTTAGAAAGATAGTGCCGTGCAATATCGAAGAGCCCTCACTGCTGCGCGATCATCCTATTTTTCCAACTTAATTGAAGAGAATAAGAACAATCCAAAATGTATTTTTGATACTGTCGCAAAGCTAACCTATAAGCAGTTTTGTTGCTAAGGATTCCAAGACGCGGTTAGCATTTACGGCTGGGACTGCAAGTTTGTGTTCCATTTCTTGCGTGGATTCCACGAGTGCTAGCTGGCTGTACTACAGGCATCTGTCGTCATCGTGGGAAAGACTCATTGTTATCTTTTCGTAAAACAACTGTTTGCAGTAAAGAACCAACCTGGATACTAAGGAGATCCTGAGGGAAATCGACGAGTACCAACAGCTTTACGCTATGGAGGAACAACATACTCCATCATGGAAAGATCTGACTACCTCACAAAATAACTTTAATCTGAAAAAAATGAAAAACAGATTCATCTACAGACACAGACGATTTACTTACCTTTGAAGTAGAGGCTAGTGCTCTGGATAGAATCCATGAAACACTGGAAAAGTTGTGTGAGAAGGTAGCAGGGCTGAGGGCGTGTTCAGCCAGAGTGAAATTCTCACGCTCCAAGGAGAAAACAAGGCACTCACAGCCAAGGTAAAAATCCACGATTCCAACATGGATTGTCTACTCAGGGAAAACAGGGTGATGAAGGAGTCGCTACTAGACATACAAAGTCGTAGCATGCGTGAACATCACATTTTTTTTCTGGGATTCCTGAGGACGCATCCAATAATCCAGAGTGCGCGATCAGCGGGGGAAGGGAGCTTAAAAGGACCAAATTTGTTCTCAATGACCAATTTCCAAGGGAGATAAATGAACGTCGTAAGAGACTGTATCCGCTACAATGGCAACAAAGGGAGAAGGGTAAGCGTGCTTTTCTCATTGTGGACAAACTCTTTATGGATGGACAGCTATTCCGAGACAGCTCCATAACACTGTGGCTGTACTAAATTATATAGGGACTTCAGGTTACGGAAAAAAGAAAGTATGGAAACTATAAAAATATCTGAACACTATGAAGTGGATATGAACACACACGTACTCAATTACTTGCTCGCTTACACATACGGACTTATACATACACACACACACCTGATCTCGCTCTCTTCTCTCACTCTCTCTTTCTCTCTTTTCTCTTTTCTTCTCTCCCTCTCTCTCTATTGTCGAGAACTGTTTTATAATTTAATGTGTTTATTGTTTGTCTATCTTTTTTATGTATTTGTCTACAAGTTTATATATGTTTACAACAAGCAAGGGGAAGATATCAGAATACGGGCATTGGGGAATAATAACATATTGTACGGAATACATTTGTACTGTAGTGAAGCCGTATGCTATGGTACCTACATGTACGCTACGGTCACAAGACGCAGGCCTCCTTACTGTCCCTAGAATTTCTAAGCAAACAGCTGGAGGCAGAGCTTTCTCCTATGGAGCTACATTTTTATAGAATGGTCTGCCTATCCATGTGAGAGACGCAGACTCGGCCTCGACATTTAAGTCTTTACTGAAGACTCATCTCTTCATGATTGAATGTAGTCTGGCCCAGGGGTGTGAAGGTTAACGGAGAGGCGCTGGAGCGACGAACCGCCCTTACTGTCTCTGCCTGGCCGGTTCTCCTCTCTCTACTGGGATTCTCTGCCTCTAACCCTATTACGGGAGCTGAGTCACTTGCTTACTGGTGCTCTTTTATGCTGTCCCTAGGTGCGTCATTTGAGTGGGTTGAGTCACTGACATGATCTTCTTGTCCGGGTTGGCGCCCCCCTCAGGTTCGTGCCGTGGGGGACATCTTTGTGGGCTATACTCAGCCTTGTCTCAGGGTAGTAAGTTGGTGGTTTGAAGATATCCCTCTAGTGGTTTGGGGGCTGTGCTTTGGCAAAGTGGGTGGGGTTATATCCTGCCTGGTTGGCCCTGTCCGGGGGTATCGTCAGATGGGGCCACAGTGTCTCCCGACCCCTCCTGTCTCAGCCTCCAGTATTTATGCTGCAATAGTTTATGTGTCGGGGGGCTAGAGTCAGTCTGTTATATCTGGAGTGTTTCTCCTGTCTTATCCTGTGTCCTGTGTGAATTTAAGTATGCTCCCTCTAATTCTCGCTCTCTCCCTCTCCCTCCCCTCCAGAAGGACCTGAGCCCTGGGACCATGCATCAGGACTACCTGGCCTTATGACTCCTTGCTGTCCCCAGTCCACCTTGTTGTGCTGCTGCTCCAGTTTCAACTGTTCTGCCTGCGGCTATGGAACCCTGACCTATTCACTGGATGTGCTACCTTGTCCTGGACCTGCTGTTTTCGACTCTCTCTCTTTACCACACCTGCTGTCTCTAACTCTGAATGCTTGGCTATGAAAAGCCAACTGACATTTACTCCTGAGGTGCTGACCTGTTGCACCCTCTACAACCACTGTGATTATTATTATTATTATTATTTGACCCTGCTGGTCATCTATGAACGTTTGAACATCTTGGCCATGTACTGTTATAATCTCCACCCGGCACAGCCAGAAGAGGACTGGCCACCCCTCAGAGCCTGGTTCCTCTCTAGGTTTCTTCCTAGGTTCCTGCCTTCTAGGGAGTTTTTCCTAGCCACTGTGCTTCTACATCTGCATTGCTTGCTGTTTGGGGTTTTAGGCTGGGTTTCTGTATAGCACTTTGTGACATCGGCTGATGTAAAAAGCACTTCATAAATACATTTGATTGATTGAATTTGATTGAAGAAGCAGAAAGCAAGATATTCCCAAAAATATTTATACTGTTTTTTTTTTTTTTACAGGGGTTGGGGTTAATTAAGACCCAACCTGTAGTGTTCAGGAATGTTTTGTACACCATACTCAGGTCTATTAATCAATCACATCTCTGTTCTTGTATCTCATACTCAGGGGTGAAAGGAAGACTGTATGGGCCCTTACAACGGCCTGGCAAAATAAATAGTGGGGATATGCCATACCAGCAGAGGTGGGACCAAGTCACTATTATTCGAGACACAAGCAAGTCTCAAGTCACATGGTCCAAGTCTCAGGTCCAGTCCCAAGAAGAATGGGACGAGTCTCGAGTCAAGTCCAAGTCGTGCATTCTAAGAGCAAGTCAAGTCGAGTCACAAGTTTTTTCAAGTCAAGTCAACTAGGGATATCCCATCACGTTGTCACTTCTCTGGATTCCAGAGCAAGCAGGATCATACTGTCTACCTGTATGCAGCGGGGGTTACAGGATCGGACGGAAAGCATCATTTGTCTGTAGCCTTTGTCTTCCTCACACATATCTTAATTCATTTGTTACATCTTCATCCCTTTAAGTAATGAAGGTAGTGCGATGTTACAGCTATCTTTAGACAGAGCCAGTACCCTCCATTGAGGTAGGCCTATACAAGTATAACCCTCCCAAACACCAGATAGCCTATTGTTGTGGCAAAGATGTGTCTGTAGCAGATTGCTAAACGGTACCTTACACTGACGCACAACTGTTTGGTTCTGAAGCACAGATTAGTTTTTTTTAAACAATAATTTGGTGCAATGCCATATGCATATGTTAGTGACCAGATCGAATAAGCAAATATATAATATACAAATAGTAGGCCATATGTAGCCTATTAAAATATGAAGAAAATAAATCCCTTTCAGGTTCACACTTGCAACCCCCCACAACCTTCTCACTGTGCAAGCTCACCCAAACTGTATTGATTGACAGTTTGCTGGTCCAATCAGAGGGCCGAGTGTGCTTTTCACTAGCCAATCCGTTTATTTTTTTTGCAATTGCCATACTGTCTCACTCTGTTTGAAAAAATTGGGATTGACATGATTTTTGAATGACTACCCCTTCCTTTGTCCCGCATACATACATCATCTGTTAACAAGTATTGCATTTCATGCACAGATCCAACTACAAAGACCGGGGAGCTTTTTGAACTACTCATAAAGAAGGGCAGTGATTGGTAGATAGGTAAAAATAACAAATCAGACTTTGAATATCTCTTTAAGCATGGCCAAGTTAATAATGATGCTGTGGATGATGAATTAAACCACTCAGACACATCAGACACAGTCGTCCTTCTGAATTGAGCTGCAGGACAGGAAGCAAACTGCATAGGGATGTCACCATGAGGCCATTGATAAGTTAATTACAATTAACCTTTCACTTTTGCACCATCTGTACCTAATAGAGCAGATGTAGTCTGACGTGTGGAAGTCAGCTGTCTGGCAGGAGAGACTCATTGGGAGGGAGAAGTTCTGACTGAATGCACATTTGAGAACTAGAACGGTCCATTTACTTCCTTTTATTGACCAATCACAAGTGGGGCGCCCTAATGTGCGGGCCGCCACTGGTCCCAAATATTTCCAGCATCTGAACAGTGGCCGAAACTATCTCACCAGAGAAAGCATCTGAGGGAAAGAAACAGCCCCCCTCTGTCTTACGTGTGTAGCCCATGTATCTGATGCTGTCTGGCCAAAAAGAGTATGACTTTTCAGATAGATGGTCTACACATTCTGTGACAGAGGAGCGTTGTTTCGCTCGCTTGGACTCTTTATCTAAGATAGATTTTCTGTTGGCGCGCGTCTTGGTCAAATAAATTATACATTTTGGATGGGCAAGGAGGTACGGTAGGGCAGCCCAGGCCCCCAAAAGCAAGCCCATAACGCCTGCCCTGCCTTTTATTGACACCTGTGGTGCATATGTACAATAATGTACAGTAATGGACAGTGATGGCAGAACAATATTAAAGTTTGTTTAACTGGACTTCACGGGCATCTCTGCTGAAACCAACAAAGTAATACAGAAGGTCCTGTACAAGGAAGAAATTCCATCTACTTTCACACCTGTTCATAATGAAATCAGAGATAGAGCGCCCTCTACAGATCAGATGACAGAAACACACTCACAGACGCACTACGACAGATATACTGTCCCGGAATCCCACTACCCAATCACATACATATCACTACACATCCAGATTGGAGGATGGTGTCTAGAGAGTTGAGCAAAGGTCATTCTACCACTGGAGGGCGATCTCCCTCCATATCAGACTTTGTGTCTAGTGACACAACCTGACTACATGGAAGAATCTCAATTGGTTACTCCCTTGTGTCCTCTCCTCGTCTCCTTCTCAAAACCTATTGGAGGAGAAGGTTCGAGAGGAGGGACTTCCCAATGGCTCCTGACAGATGAGTGTAACTCTTCACCTAGTGCTAAAGACTGAATCCTAGCAATTATGGGTGACATTTTCCAGGTGCAAAACTGTTCATAGCGTTCACAATTTTGCTGTGAAGTGACTTCATGCAATGACATGACTTTGACTTTTGTTTTTACTGCTGCAGAAACAGAAAGTGACTATGGGCACCATTTTATTTTAATTGTTTTGCTATTTATGTGTGAATAACAATGCAACACACTTGAAAAAGGACAAAGCAAGATATTCTGACAAAAATGGCTATTAATAAGGAAATCATACATTTGTCAACAAGCAAAAAAGGTTTGGGGGTTAGTGAATAGGATGAATTTTAAATTACACCTCTTCTTTCTCTCCTCTTTTACCTCCTTTCTCACTCATCCATATTCCTCTCTTCATCACCACTTTATCCTCCTTGTCCCTTACAGGCCTCCTATTCATCTGGTGATTAAATCACTGAGTGCATTTGACTTCCTCTTGTATCATATCATCTGAACCTATTATTAAACCGAACTGTTTATTCAAGTAAGTTTCTTACCCTTCTGGTGAAGTTAGTAAGGTAAATTTTTCTCAGAGTTGTGGTTTCATCTCTGCCATGCTGTTACTGAGAGAACAGGAAGTAGCTACGTGACTGTGTCAGCAACACATTTGTGAAAAAAGGAAAACGCCTCTTTGTACATCCTGTTCTTTTGGTATCTGTCAAGGTCTTACTTTTCCCCAACACAGTTAAGCCAAAACCACATCCCATTATTCAGAGGGGCGTTCTACTAGGCTCCCATTGGCTAGCTAGCGTTGTCACACTCACAGGCGATCAGCGCAGAGCCAGTGACCTTCCAAGGTAAGGATGGAAAGTGTAATTTAACAATTAGCTGCCTACCGTAATGCAGGCCTATTATTATCATATTTGGTAACATTTGCCCATGTATTCAATTTTAGAGTTTGAATGAGTTGTAAAAATGTCCCAGAGAACTCTGTTGAATCCCCTCAATTGAAGGTCAGCTAAGTTAATCTAGGCTACTTAACGTTACTAGCTCGGTATTCGAAGTTGTTATATTATCATTAGTAGTCTATTATCAGGTAAAAACATATGCTTATTATTCAGAATTTCTCAAATATTTATTATAATCATTCAGTGGAATACGCTATTCTACAGCCATTGAATCTGTCTCAGTGTTTAGGGCTGTTAATGGCTAGCTCGGTACACCACATTAATCTGTCTGAGTGTTTAGGGCTGTTAATGGCTAGCTCGGTACACCACATTAATCTGTCTCAGTGTTTAGGGCTGTTAATGGCTAGCTCGGTACACCACATTAATCTGTCTCAGTGTTTAGGGCTGTTAATGGCTAGCTCGGTACACCACATTGAATCTGTCTCAGTGTTTAGGGCTGTTAATGGCTAGCTCGGTACACCACATTAATCTGTCTGAGTGTTTAGGGATGTTAATGGCTAGCTCGGTACACCACATTAATCTGTCTGAGTGTTTAGGGCTGTTAATGGCTAGCTCGGTACACCACATTAATCTGTCTGAGTGTTTAGGGCTGTTAATGGCTAGCTCGGTACACCACATTAATCTGTCTCAGTGTTTAGGGCTGTTAATGGCTAGCTCTGTTAATGGCTAGCTCTGTTAATGGCTAGCTCGGTACACCACATTATGTTATTATATTTTTCAATCTTGAAATACAAGTTGAAAATGTTATTAATCAGTAACTGAAATTTGACGCTCCGTGATATTTACTTCCGGACTTGGAGACTTGGAGAGCGCTCAAAGCGTTGTAGGACACCCCTCTGAATAACGGGGCGTGGTTTTGGCTTAACTGCGTTGGGGAAAAGAAAGAGGCGTCAAGGACACAGTTGTGTCCCTGATGTGAAGAGAACAGAAGCTAGCTTGAGCAGCAGCGCCTAGATATCAGCAGAAAGCAGTAACAAAACTGGTGTTATCACTTGTTTGCATGCTGTGTTCCCACCAGGTTCTCACACATCTCCTAACTGCCACGTAGAACAAAGAGGTTGTACATTGCTATAAAACCTGAGATGCAACTGTTGTTGGTTGGGCTCTTTAACTCTGCACCATTGAGTGATTGCTAACCGCTCCAGAATTGCAATTCTTAGAATAAAGTTTGAAGAATATACAGTCTCTTCCTTTTGGTTCAAATTTTCACGACAATTGTTGGTGACGAGGATGACAAACTCCACTTGCTGATCGTTGCCGGGGACACCAAGGTTAACAGCACGCAGGGGCTGCATTAGACGTGGCTCAGGGACCCCACACTCCGTCTGAGTGGAGCAGAAGGGACTCGCCTTGGACCCGACAAGGAGCGTCAGCCATCCCGAACAATAAAATGAAGGGTGATACTGACTTTCTTTAAAGGACAACTGAAGTGCACATTAAAATATAGATCTTGTCTTAGTGACAGAAGACTACTGTGTGTAGAGGAGAATTCATTGTGTGTGCGTTTCACTGTGTGTGAAGAAGCCGTTGTCTTAGTGACAAGGAGGGCTCTACTGTGTGTGGAGAAAAACCCTGTTTTATAACAGAGGTATTCCTGGGTAAATGCGCATTATTGGGCAAAGTACTAAATGAATATGGATTGATATGCTAATTGAAATGCTAATTGATATGCTATAGTTTGAAATCGTCAGATGTAAATGCATGATGAAAGGGATTCCAAGATAAGATCCTGAGGTACTATAGATATACCAGGACAGGATCCTGAGGTACTATAGATATACCAGGACAGGATCCTGAGGTACTATAGATATACCAGGACAGGATCCTGAGGTACTATAGATATACCAGGACAGGATCCTGAGGTACTATAGATATACCAGGACAGGATCCTGAGGTACATAGATATACCAGGACAGGATCCTGAGGTACTATAGATATACCAGGACAGGATCCTGAGGTACTATAGAAATACCAGGACAGGATCCTGAGGTACATAGATATACCAGGACAGGATCCTGAGGTACTATAGAAATACCAGGACGGGGTCCTGAGGTACTACATTTGATAGGAGGAACTTCCATGTGGGTGCAAATTTAAAAATTACATAGAGTAATTAAATATATATAGATATATATTTTGACTGAGAAAAAATAAATAAAATAAACTCTGCTTGAATTATAAAAAAGGAAGACGTTCCTAACCAAATACTGTTTGTTTTGTGTGTTTGTTTTTCTTTGTCTCTGAGTGTGTGTAAAGATGGAGTTCCACAATGGGAGCCAAGAGCAGCAAGGGAGAACCTTGTCAGACCGGTGAAGGTATTGGTGGATAAGTGGGGCAGGGACATTCTGGAACAGGTACCGTTCTGGCACAAGGTAACATATTTTCTCTTGAAAGGCACATTAAGTGAAGTCAACAGAATGTAGAAAGAAGTTACAGGATTTTGAGATCCAAGAAACCAAGAAAGGCAAAACAAGTAGGAAAGATTGGGATCATTTCAGGAAATGGGAAGGAGAAGCAGAATCTTCTGATAGGAAAGTTCAAGAAATAATGGTAAAAGAAGGTCTGAGGTCAGCCCACATCTGCCACATCAAGATGAGACTGCGATGGGCTGACGTGGAAGGAGGATTCGACGAGAACCACCTCTGGGGTGAGGATATAGCCTATCAGACTCAACTGACTACTCTGTGTGACCGTATTAAAGAACATTACCTACCTACTGTATGACTGATTGGGCAGCTGTCCATAGCTGCACACAAAAGGCCAAAGAGTCATTGGAAGATTACAGGCACAGACTTGAGAACTATTTCCGTGAACACAGTGGCATCAGACCAGGCACTGACGACTACAACAGCCTCCTGAAGGCTGCCCTGATGAATGGACTACTACCGGACCGGCGTAAGCAGGTTAGGACGACCTCTATTGGCTGGGAAACCACCACCCTCCAAACCGTTGCTGAACACTGTAAACATGCTGAGAGACAACAGCTGTCTCTGGAGGATAAGACCAAACAGAGAATGGAGAAGGAGACTGTGAAACTCCAGGCTGCACAACTGGCATTGTCTCAGGGGCAGAAGTAACACACAGTCCAAGGTCAATTCCGCCCATGGTCAAGGAGGGCGTGGAGCCTTTGTCTTCCTCACACATATCTTAATTCATTTGTTACATCTTCATCCCTTTAAGTAATGAAGGTAGTGCGATGTTACAGCTATCTTTAGACAGAGCCAGTACCCTCCATTGAGGTAGGCCTATACAAGTATAACCCTCCCAAACACCAGATAGCCTATTGTTGTGGCAAAGATGTGTCTGTAGCAGATTGCTAAACGGTACCTTACACTGACGCACAACTGTTTGGTTCTGAAGCACAGATTCGTTTTTTTTAAACAATAATTTGGTGCAATGCCATATGCATATGTTAGTGACCAGATCGAATAAGCAAATATATAATATACAAATAGTAGGCCATATGTAGCCTATTAAAATATGAAGAAAATAAATCCCTTTCAGGTTCACACTTGCAACCCCCCACAACCTTCTCACTGTGCAAGCTCACCCAAACTGTATTGATTGACAGTTTGCTGGTCCAATCAGAGGGCCGAGTGTGCTTTTCACTAGCCAATCCGTTTATTTTTTTTGCAATTGCCATACTGTCTCACTCTGTTTGAAAAAATTGGGATTGACATGATTTTTGAATGACTACCCCTTCCTTTGTCCCGCATACATACATCATCTGTTAACAAGTATTGCATTTCATGCACAGATCCAACTACAAAGACCGGGGAGCTTTTTGAACTACTCATAAAGAAGGGCAGTGATTGGTAGATAGGTAAAAATAACAAATCAGACTTTGAATATCTCTTTAAGCATGGCCAAGTTAATAATGATGCTGTGGATGATGAATTAAACCACTCAGACACATCAGACACAGTCGTCCTTCTGAATTGAGCTGCAGGACAGGAAGCAAACTGCATAGGGATGTCACCATGAGGCCATTGATAAGTTAATTACAATTAACCTTTCACTTTTGCACCATCTGTACCTAATAGAGCAGATGTAGTCTGACGTGTGGAAGTCAGCTGTCTGGCAGGAGAGACTCATTGGGAGGGAGAAGTTCTGACTGAATGCACATTTGAGAACTAGAACGGTCCATTTACTTCCTTTTATTGACCAATCACAAGTGGGGCGCCCTAATGTGCAGGCCGCCACTGGTCCCAAATATTTCCAGCATCTGAACAGTGGCCGAAACTATCTCACCAGAGAAAGCATCTGAGGGAAAGAAACAGCCCCCCTCTGTCTTACGTGTGTAGCCCATGTATCTGATGCTGTCTGGCCAAAAAGAGTATGACTTTTCAGATAGATGGTCTACACATTCTGTGACAGAGGAGCGTTGTTTCGCTCGCTTGGACTCTTTATCTAAGATAGATTTTCTGTTGGCGCGCGTCTTGGTCAAATAAATTATACATTTTGGATGGGCAAGGAGGTACGGTAGGGCAGCCCAGGCCCCCAAAAGCAAGCCCATAACGCCTGCCCTGCCTTTTATTGACACCTGTGGTGCATATGTACAATAATGTACAGTAATGGACAGTGATGGCAGAACAATATTAAAGTTTGTTTAACTGGACTTCACGGGCATCTCTGCTGAAACCAACAAAGTAATACAGAAGGTCCTGTACAAGGAAGAAATTCCATCTACTTTCACACCTGTTCATAATGAAATCAGAGATAGAGCGCCCTCTACAGATCAGATGACAGAAACACACTCACAGACGCACTACGACAGATATACTGTCCCGGAATCCCACTACCCAATCACATACATATCACTACACATCCAGATTGGAGGATGGTGTCTAGAGAGTTGAGCAAAGGTCATTCTACCACTGGAGGGCGATCTCCCTCCATATCAGACTTTGTGTCTAGTGACACAACCTGACTACATGGAAGAATCTCAATTGGTTACTCCCTTGTGTCCTCTCCTCGTCTCCTTCTCAAAACCTATTGGCGGAGAAGGTTCGAGAGGAGGGACTTCCCAATGGCTCCTGACAGATGAGTGTAACTCTTCACCTAGTACTAAAGACTGAATCCTAGCAATTATGGGTGACATTTTCCAGGTGCAAAACTGTTCATAGCGTTCACAATTTTGCTGTGAAGTGACTTCATGCAATGACATGACTTTGACTTTTGTTTTTACTGCTGCAGAAACAGAAAGTGACTATGGGCACCATTTTATTTTAATTGTTTTGCTATTTATGTGTGATTAACAATGCAACACACTTGAAAAAGGACAAAGCAAGATATTCTGACAAAAATGGCTATTAATAAGGAAATCATACATTTGTCAACAAGCAAAAAAGGTTTGGGGGTTAGTGAATAGGATGAATTTTAAATTACGCCTCTTCTTTCTCTCCTCTTTTACCTCCTTTCTCACTCATCCATATTCCTCTCTTCATCACCACTTTATCCTCCTTGTCCCTTACAGGCCTCCTATTCATCTGGTGATTAAATCACTGAGTGCATTTGACTTCCTCTTGTATCATATCATCTGAACCTATTATTAAACCGAACTGTTTATTCAAGTAAGTTTCTTACCCTTCTGGTGAAGTTAGTAAGGTTAATTTTTCTCAGAGTTGTGGTTTCATCTCTGCCATGCTGTTACTGAGAGAACAGGAAGTAGCTACGTGACTGTGTCAGCAACACATTTGTGAAAAAAGGAAAACGCCTCTTTGTACATCCTGTTCTTTTGGTATCTGTCAAGGTCTTACTTTTCCCCAACACAGTTAAGCCAAAACCACATCCCATTATTCAGAGGGGCGTTCTACTAGGCTCCCATTGGCTAGCTAGCGTTGTCACACTCACAGGCGATCAGCGCAGAGCCAGTGACCTTCCAAGGTAAGGATGGAAAGTGTAATTTAACAATTAGCTGCCTACCGTAATGCAGGCCTATTATTATCATATTTGGTAACATTTGCCCATGTATTCAATTTTAGAGTTTGAATGAGTTGTAAAAATGTCCCAGAGAACTCTGTTGAATCCCCTCAATTGAAGGTCAGCTAAGTTAATCTAGGCTACTTAACGTTACTAGCTCGGTATTCGAAGTTGTTATATTATCATTAGTAGTCTATTATCAGGTAAAAACATATGCTTATTATTCAGAATTTCTCAAATATTTATTATAATCATTCAGTGGAATACGCTATTCTACAGCCATTGAATCTGTCTGAGTGTTTAGGGCTGTTAATGGCTAGCTCGGTACACCACATTAATCTGTCTGAGTGTTTAGGGCTGTTAATGGCTAGCTCGGTACACCACATTAATCTGTCTGAGTGTTTAGGGCTGTTAATGGCTAGCTCGGTACACCACATTAATCTGTCTCAGTGTTTAGGGCTGTTAATGGCTAGCTCGGTACACCACATTAATCTGTCTGAGTGTTTAGGGATGTTAATGGCTAGCTCGGTACACCACATTAATCTGTCTGAGTGTTTAGGGCTGTTAATGGCTAGCTCTGTTAATGGCTAGCTCTGTTAATGGCTGGCTCTGTTAATGGCTAGCTCGGTACACCACATTAATCTGTCTGAGTGTTTAGGGCTGTTAATGGCTAGCTCGGTACACCACATTAATCTGTCTGAGTGTTTAGGGCTGTTAATGGCTAGCTCTGTTAATGGCTGGCTCTGTTAATGGCTAGCTCTGTTAATGGCTGGCTCTGTTAATGGCTAGCTCTGTTAATGGCTAGCTCTGTTAATGGCTAGCTCTGTTAATGGCTGGCTCTGTTAATGGCTAGCTCTGTTAATGGCTAGCTCTGTTAATGGCTAGCTCTGTTAATGGCTAGCTCTGTTAATGGCTAGCTGTGTTAATGGCTAGCTCTGTTAATGGCTGGCTCTGTTAATGGCTAGCTCTGTTAATGGCTGGCTCTGTTAATGGCTAGCTCTGTTAATGGCTAGCTCTGTTAATGGCTAGCTCTGTTAATGGCTAGCTCTGTTAATGGCTAGCTCTGTTAATGGCTAGCTCGGTACACCACATTATGTTATTATATTTTTCAATCTTGAAATACAAGGGAAAATGTTATTAATCAGTAACTGAAATTTGACGCTCCGTGATATTTACTTCCGGACTTGGAGACTTGGAGAGCGCTCAAAGCGTTGTAGGACGCCCCTCTGAATAACGGGGCGTGGTTTTGGCTTAACTGCGTTGGGGAAAAGAAAGAGGCGTCAAGGACACAGTTGTGTCCCTGATGTGAAGAGAACAGAAGCTAGCTTGAGCAGCAGCGCCTAGATATCAGCAGAAAGCAGTAACAAAACTGGTGTTATCACTTGTTTGCATGCTGTGTTCCCACCAGGTTCTCACACATCTCCTAACTGCCACGTAGAACAAAGAGGTTGTACATTGCTATAAAACCTGAGATGCAACTCTTGTTGGTTAGGCTCTTTAACTCTGCACCATTGAGTGATTGCTAACCGCTCCAGAATTGCAATTCTTAGAATAAAGTTTGAAGAATATACAGTCTCTTCCTTTTGGTTCAAATTTTCACGACAATTGTTGGTGACGAGGATGAAAAACTCCACTTGCTGATCGTTGCCGGGGACACCAAGGTTAACAGCACGCAGGGGCTGCATTAGACGTGGCTCAGGGACCCCACACTCCGTCTGAGTGGAGCAGAAGGGACTCGCCTTGGACCCGACAAGGAGCGTCAGCCATCCCGAACAATAAAATGAAGGGTGATACTGACTTTCTTTAAAGGACAACTGAAGTGCACATTAAAATATAGATCTTGTCTTAGTGACAGAAGACTACTGTGTGTAGAGGAGAATTCATTGTGTGTGCGTTTCACTGTGTGTGAAGAAGCCGTTGTCTTAGTGACAAGGAGGGCTCTACTGTGTGTGGAGAAAAACCCTGTTTTATAACAGAGGTATTCCTGGGTAAATGCGCATTATTGGGCAAAGTACTAAATGAATATGGATTGATATGCTAATTGAAATGCTAATTGATATGCTATAGTTTGAAATCGTCAGATGTAAATGCATGATGAAAGGGATTCCAAGATAAGATCCTGAGGTACTATAGATATACCAGGACAGGATCCTGAGGTACTATAGATATACCAGGACAGGATCCTGAGGTACTATAGATATACCAGGACAGGATCCTGAGGTACTATAGATATACCAGGACAGGATCCTGAGGTACATAGATATACCAGGACAGGATCCTGAGGTACTATAGATATACCAGGACAGGATCCTGAGGTACTATAGAAATACCAGGACAGGATCCTGAGGTACATAGATATACCAGGACAGGATCCTGAGGTACTATAGAAATACCAGGACGGGGTCCTGAGGTACTACATTTGATAGGAGGAACTTCCATGTGGGTGCAAATTTAAAAATTACATAGAGTAATTAAATATATATAGATATATATTTTGACTGAGAAAAAATAAATAAAATAAACTCTGCTTGAATTATAAAAAAGGAAGACGTTCCTAACCAAATACTGTTTGTTTTGTGTGTTTGTTTTTCTTTGTCTCTGAGTGTGTGTAAAGATGGAGTTCCACAATGGGAGCCAAGAGCAGCAAGGGAGAACCTTGTCAGACCGGTGAAGGTATTGGTGGATAAGTGGGGCAGGGACATTCTGGAACAGGTACCGTTCTGGCACAAGGTAACATATTTTCTCTTGAAAGGCACATTAAGTGAAGTCAACAGAATGTAGAAAGAAGTTACAGGATTTTGAGATCCAAGAAACCAAGAAAGGCAAAACAAGTAGGAAAGATTGGGATCATTTCAGGAAATGGGAAGGAGAAGCAGAATCTTCTGATAGGAAAGTTCAAGAAATAATGGTAAAAGAAGGTCTGAGGTCAGCCCACATCTGCCACATCAAGATGAGACTGCGATGGGCTGACGTGGAAGGAGGATTCGACGAGAACCACCTCTGGGGTGAGGATATAGCCTATCAGACTCAACTGACTACTCTGTGTGACCGTATTAAAGAACATTACCTACCTACTGTATGACTGATTGGGCAGCTGTCCATAGCTGCACACAAAAGGCCAAAGAGTCATTGGAAGATTACAGGCACAGACTTGAGAACTATTTCCGTGAACACAGTGGCATCAGACCAGGCACTGACGACTACAACAGCCTCCTGAAGGCTGCCCTGATGAATGGACTACTACCGGACCGGCGTAAGCAGGTTAGGACGACCTCTATTGGCTGGGAAACCACCACCCTCCAAACCGTTGTTGAACACTGTAAACATGCTGAGAGACAACAGCTGTCTCTGGAGGATAAGACCAAACAGAGAATGGAGAAGGAGACTGTGAAACTCCAGGCTGCACAACTGGCATTGTCTCAGGGGCAGAAGTAACACACAGTCCAAGGTCAATTCCGCCCATGGTCAAGGAGGGCGTGGAGGAGGTAGAGCCAGAGGTGGATGTGGCGTCTGGCAGAAACACGGCCCTCTCTGTTATAATTGTGGAAAGAGTTGACATTTGCAAAAAACTGCAAGAACAGATCGGGGGCGTGGCAGGGCGAGGGGCAGGTATCTGGAGAACATAACCACCACCATAAACAACCCTTTACAACCCACACACAGACTGGCGCGAGGTTGAGACAGTTGACACAGTAGCACAGCACCTAAAGATTTTTTCTAGCCTCCGTGAGGAACCGATGGTTCGTCTTCTTGTCAAATTCTGTCAAATTTGTACTAGACATAAAATCTAAATCCATGCCCAAACCTCCCATGTCAAATGAGCCAGTCAGCACTGTGGGAGCCTGGGGAGTGACTATGAAAGAGTTGCTCACGATTCCCCTACCTGTTAAAGTTGATGACACATGCGTAAAACATCAATTCATTTCCTCTGCATGTTGTCCTGTAAATTTGGCAGGAAGAGATCTTCTCTGTAAATTGGGAATTCAAATTCTTTGTAAAGAAAAATGCCTCACTGTTACACAGCCTCAGGAGACATGTCATCTCATGATGCTGTCTAACACTGACCCAACAAGTGTTTGGTACTATGCGTGGGACATGCAGGTTATTGATGAATCACACTGTGATCCCATTGAGGACATTTTCTTAATTGCTCGCAGTTGTTATTAGCAAACAGGCAGTATTATGCCAGACTGAGTTACATTGCACCGCCCATTTTTCACCATTGAAGAGAGATTTGTACTACGAATAAAATTGGCTGAAAGAAACCGCATTCCAAGAAAAGCTTACTGCGCAGCGACATGTATAGTGGGCCCCACATGTTGTGCTCTTAGTGTAAAGATAACCAAGGAACAGGCTTTACTTTATCTCTTTAGCGACACGGTACCACATCTTTTCAATAGGTAAGACAGATGATGTTGCCTGGAAGGATACTGGTGTCTGGTTGAAGTCTGTCTTGCAGGTTACCGTTAGAGTGGATGGATCTAAAGTTAGAGTGTATGGATCTAAATTCACCCCCGGCACACGTACTCTGTGTGGGCTGCGCCTGTTCAACGATGTGTGCATGGCTTAGATAATGCCAAACTAACTAAACAGATGGTTTCCCTGGAGACTGAGTCACTCTTGTTGGCTGGTCTCCAAGACTCTCTGTGGGCTAAAGATAAGTATGACATTGGGCGAAGGAGGGGGGTGAAACTGGTTACCGTCACACCTAAGAGCACACACACAGACCCAGCAGGGCCCAGTATCCTCTGAGTCAGGAGGCAGTGTGGGGGATTACCCCTGTTCATGCTTCATTGGTAGAAAGAGGAGCAATTGTACCTTGTCCAGACTCTCCCTGCAACACCCCCATTCTTCCCGTCTGGAAAGCCTCGGGTGATTGGCGTTTTGTTCAAGATCTTAGACCAGTTAATGATGCTATTCATGCAAGGGCTCCTGTTGTGCCAAACCTCGTTACAGCACTATCTGCCGTGCCGGCATCGGCTAAATGGTTTTTAGGTGTTAAATCTAACAAATGCTAATTTTTAGCAGTCCCGTTGCACCCGAATCACAGTTCTGGTTCGCTTTTACATTTCTGAACAAGCGCTGGACTTAGACCGTTTGCCCATAAGATTACACGGAATTGACGGCGGTGTTTTCTGCTACTTTGGCGCAAAATTTAGAGGGTTTCATACCCCCCGCTGGGAGTACGTTAATACAGTATGTCAACGACCTGTTACTGTGTTCTGAAACCCAACAAGCATGCGAATTCTACACCAGAGCTCTGTTAGTCTTTCTTGCTGAAAATGGCCAAAAGTTTCTAAGAAAAGGCTGCAGCTTGTCTCTGGTAGAAAATTGGGTCTAGAATGTGTGACTGCAACTTTATCTGAACCACAGCCGGTTATTTAGAGGGCAGCAGGTAGCCTAGTGGTTAGAGCGTTGGGCCAGTAACCCAAAGGTAGGTGGCTCGAATCCCCGAGCTGCCAAGGTAAAACTCTGTTGTTCTGCCCCTGAGCCTACTGTTCCCCGGTAGGCCGTCACAGTAAAATAAGAATTTGTTCTTAACTGACTAGCCTATTTAAATAAAGATAAAATAAAACAATGTTGACACTTACAGGAATGGCAGGCTATTATAGAGCCTGGGCACTCATTTATCAATGTTGCGTATGAACAGAAATGTTGGTAAACCATGCTGCGTGCCATCATTTCTAAGCAAAGTGTGGGATTTATCAATTTGTACTTATTCTTGAGAATGTGTGTAATTTTAAGCACACCTCTGACCGTGCGTACCCACAACACCTTGTGGTAGAAAAGTCAAACTGCTAATGAAAGACCATCCACCAACATACTGGACCAAATCATAAACTATGAAGAAAAAATATAATACAATAATAGTTTAGTAATGTATTTCTTTTATAGACACTTAAGCTACGATAGTTTCCTCAGGGTGCTATCGAATTCATGAACATGAAACCATTTAAGCCTTTTTGAATAATAAAGTAAATTAGAAAGAGAGTGGAATGTAAGGTTAGAGGCAATTTAGTTAAACCAGTTAAATAATATATAAGGCAACACTGAGGCATTGTGACTTGTCCAAAATGGCAAATCTTGCTTTGCTGAAGGATCTGGCACAAGCTGCATTACGCAGGGAGCGTGTTTTCAATCAGCGTGCAGATTTTTTTGCTGAGAGTGACGCTTGGCTTATTAGTAGATTTCGTTTTCCAAGGCGTATTTTATTGTATCTCTGCAACCAACTCTCTCCAGTATTAGAAAGGGAGACGAAACACACCAATGCCATCCCAGTGAATACCCAAGTCCTCTCCACCCTGGGATTTTTGGTCACTGGAACATTCCAACAGGAGATTGTGGCTCGGTCTGGCATTTCACAACCAACCATGAGCCGAATATTGCCTGCAGTCCTTCATGGCATTGTTTCATTGACCCCCACAATACATACAGTTTCTGTACACTGCTGTGCAGCAGGACAGAGTGAAAGGGGGACTTCCATGCCATAGCTGGATTTCCCAATGTCATTGGAGCAATTGACTGCACCCACATCACAATAAAAGCACCATTATTGAACGAATTCAACTGCGTCAACAGAAAAGGTCTCCATTCTGTCAATGTGCAGCTAATCTGTGATTCACATTTGGCTTTGTTGAATATAGTGGCCAAATGGCCAGCTGGCAAACATCATTCATTCATTGTGCAGAACAGTTCAGTCGGCCTTAACCTCCAGGAAGGAGCTGTTGAGGATGGAGGGCTTATTGGTAAGTGACTTGCAAGGTTTTATTTGCCATGTTAGACCTGTGCTGGGAAACAATATTTGAATGTTGTGTTGATAACTGCAAGAGACCGGGGTTACCCATTAAAAACATGGCTGATGACTCCCCTCACAAACCCCTCAAACCAACAAGAGGCAAGGTACAACCAAGCCCACGTACGCACCAGAACAACAGTGCAGCGCACCATAGGCCTGCTGAAAGGGCGTTGGCTGTGCTTGTCTGGGACAGGAGGCACACTGCAATACCAGCCTAGCAAGGTTTGCCTCTGAAATGACATTCCTTCAAATGTGAACGCAATACAATGTGCAAAATCCTTTTTAGGTTTGCTACATTGTCAAGGCTTGCAGTGTGCTCCACAACATTGCAATCAAAAATGGCATTCCACTGAGTGATCCACCCAGACCTGATGAGCCCATGCCTGACCGAGAGTTTCCCACCACCCATAGCCCTGGCACTGAGGACAAGAGTCAATATCATATAACGATTTTAGGTATCTGTTCTTCCAAATATTGTAATCAAATCGACAAGGATAACACATTTACATTGCACCAGAATTTATTGTCTCATATGTTTGACACAATCAACCAGTTCTTTCAATGATTGATTTATCTATCTCAGGCCGTTGCATACATCCTCCAGCTGCGGTTTGAGTCCAAGAAGTGATGTGTTGATCTGTTGTTGTTGTTGTTTCAGGACTGCGTCAGTCAAAACATGCGGTGCAGCTGAAGCGCTCACCAAAGAGGACACCCTTCTGGTAGGCCTGGGGCTGAGGGGTCAGGCAAATCACCCACATCTGTCAAGGTTTCGTGTTTAGTTATTTTTGTTATATTCATTTTGTTACATTTATTTTGTTATATATATTTGTTATATTTATTGTCAAGAAAAATGTCTGAATATGGCAGCGAAAATAAAGCTTGACTTAACTTCAGTTGGTGTGTCTGGTATTCTTTCAGGGTCTGGGAAAGGGTCCTCGGTATCACCATCAGTTGGTGTGTCTGGTATTCTTTCAGGGTCTGGGAGAGGTTCCTCGGTATCACCATCAGTTGGTGTGTCTGGTATTCTTTCAGGGTCTGGGAAAGGGTCCTCGGTATCACCATCAGTTGGTGTGTCTGGTATTCTTTCAGGGTCTGGGAGAGGTTCCTCGGTATCACCATCAGTTGGTGTGTCTGGTATTCTTTCAGGGTCTGGGAGAGGTTCCTCGGTATCACCATCAGTTGTTGTGTCTGGTATTCTTTCAGGGTCTGGGAGAGGTTCCTCAGTATCACCATCAGTTGGTGTGTCTGGTATTCTTTCAGGGTCTGGGAGAGGTTCCTCAGTATCACCATCAGTTGGTGTGTCTGGTATTCTTTCAGGGTCTGGGAAAGGGTCCTCTGTATCACCATCAGTTGGTGTGTCTGGTATTCTTTCAGTGTCTGGGAGAGGTTCCTCAGTATCACCATCAGTTGGTGTGTCTGGTATTCTTTCAGGGTCTGGGAGAGGGTCCTCAGTACCACCATCACAAATGATGCCAGACACTGAGGTCTCTCCAATTATGCTGCCATAGTAGACAGTAGAGAGTGTTCTGGTCCATAGCAGACAGCAGACAGTGCTCTGGTCCATAGCAGACAGCAGACAGTGTTCTGGTCCATAGCAGACAGCAGACAGTGCTCTGGTCCATAGCAGACAGTAGACAGTGTTCTGGTCCATAGCAGACAGCAGGCAGTGCTCTGGTCCATAGCAGACAGTTGACAGTGCTCTGGTCCATAGCAGACAGCAGACAGTGCTCTGGTCCATAGCAGACAGTAGACAGTGATCTGGTCCATAGCAGACAGCAGGCAGTGCTCTGGTCCATAGCAGACAGTAGTGTTCTGGTCCATAGCAGACAGTAGACAGTGTTCTGGTCCATAGCAGACATCAGGCAGTGCTCTGGTCCATAGCAGACAGCAGACAGTGTTCTGGTCCATAGCAGACAGCAGACAGTGTTCTGGTCCATAGTAGACAGTAGACAGTGTTCTGGTCCATAGTAGACAGTAGACAGTGTTCTGGTCCATAGCAGACAGCAGGCAGAGATCTGGTCCATAGCAGACAGCAGACAGTGCTCTGGTCCATAGCAGACAGCAGGCAGTGTGCTGGTCCATTGCAGACAGTGATCTGGTCCATAGCAGACAGCAGACAGTGCTCTGGTCCATAGCAGACAGCAGACAGTGATCTGGTCCATAGCAGACAGCAGAAAGTGCTCTGGTCCATAGCAGACATCAGACAGTGATCTGGTCCATAGCAGACAGCAGAAAGTGCTCTGGTCCATAGCAGACAGCGGACAGTGATCTGGTCCATAGCAGACAGCAGACAGTGTTCTGGTCCATAGCAGACAGCAGACAGTGTGCTGGTCCATAGCAGACAGCAGACAGTGTGCTGGTCCATAGCAGACAGCAGACAGTGTGCTGGTCCATAGCAGACAGCAGACAGTAGACAGTGCAGAGTCACTCTGCCCTCCTCCTGTTGCACTTATATCCCTTTTGTGGATCATCATTTTTTTTTTGCATATGTTTTCAGATCAAACCATTTCTTTTGAATTTAATTTACTGTTCTGCACTCAGATGAGGCAGAATTTACCACAGCTCTAACCTGCTCCCAAGCAATAATTTTTTCTTTTATTTGTCAAGCCATTGCTGAAGGCTCCAAAAAGTACGACTTGTTTTGCTTCCACTTCGATGATCAAAAGTTATATTTCTGAGTCCGAAAAGTTTTTGTCTTTGTCTTCTTTGATTTCTCCATAATTGTTTTTTTTTAAATCCAATGTATTTATATAGCCCTTCTTACATCAGCTGATATCTCAAAGTGCTGTACAGAAACCCAACCTAAAACCCCAAACAGCAAGCAACGCAGGTGTAGAAGCACGGTGGCTAGGAAAAACTCCCTAGAAAGGCCAAAACCTAGGAAGAAACCTAGAGAGGAACCAGGCTCTGAGGGGTGGCCAGTCCTCTTCAGGCTGTGCCGGGTGGAGATTATAACAGAACATGGCCAAGATGTTCAAGTGTTCATAAATGACCAGCATGGTCAAATAATAATAATCACAGTAGTTGTCGAGGATGCAACAAGTCAGCACCTCAAGAGTAAATGTCAGTTGGCTTTTCATAGCCGATCATTGAGAGTATCTCTACCGCTCCTGCTGTCTCTAGAGAGTTGAAAATAGCAGGTCTGGGACAGGTAGTGTAACCGATGTGAAATCCCGTGGCTCTTGTGGCGCGATGGGTAACGTTGCTTCGGTGGGTGTCAGTTGTTGATGTGTGCAAGGGTCCCTGGTTCGAGCCCGGGTTGGGGCGAAGAGAGGGACGGAACCTACACTGTTACAGTAGCACATCCAGTGAACAGGTCAGGGTTCCATAGCCGCAGGCAGAACAGTTGAAACTGGAGCAGCAGCACGGCCAGGTGGACTGGGGACAGCAAGGACTCATCATGCCAGGTACTCCTGAGGCATGGTCCTAGGGCTCAGGTCCTCCGAGAGAGAGAAAGAAAGAAAGAGAGAATTAGAGAGAGCATACTTAAATTCACACAGGACACCGGATAAGACAGGAGAAATACTCCATATATAACAGACTGACCCTAGCTGCCCGACACATAAACTACTGCAGCATAAATACTGGAGGCTGAGACAGGAGGGGTCAGGAGACACTGTGGCCCCATCCGATGATACCCCTAAACAGGCAGGATATAACCCCACCCACTTTGCCAAAGCACAGCCCCCACACCACTAAAGGGATAAACACCAACTTACACCAACTTCTTCAAACACCAACTTACCATCTTGAGACAAGGCCGAGTATAGCCCACAAAGATCTTCGCCACGGCACAATCCAAGGGGGGGGGGGGGCGCCAACCCAGACAGGAAGACCACGTCAGTGAATCAACCCACTCAAGTTACTCACCCCTCCTAGGGACAGCATGGAAGAGCACCAGTAAGCCAGTGACTCAGCCCCTGCAATAGGGTTAGAGGCAGAGAATCCCAGTGGAGAGAGGGGAACCGGCCAGGCAGAGACAGCAAGGGCGGTTCGTTGCTCAAGTGCCTTTCCGTTCACCTTCACACTCCTGGGCCAGACTACACTCAATCATAGGACCTACTGAAGAGATGAGTCTTCAATAAAGACTTAAAGGTTGAGACTGAGTCTGCGTCTCTCACATGGGTAGGCAGACCATTTCATAAAAATAGAGCTCTATAGGAGAAAGCCCTTCCTCCAGCTGTTTGCTTAGAAATTCTAGGGACAATTAGGAGGCCTGCGTCTTGTGACCGTAGCGTACGTGTAGGTCTGTACAGCAGGACCAAATCAGACTGATAGGTAGGAGCAAGCCCATGTAATGCTTTGTAGGTTAGCAGTAAAACCTTGAAATCAGCCCTTGCCTTAACAGGAAGCCAGTGTAGGGAGGCTAGCACTGGAGAAATATGATCATTTTTTGGGGTTCTAGTCATGATTCTAGCAACCGTATTTAGTGCTTTATCCGGGTAGCTGGAAAGTAGAGCATTGCAGTAGTCTAACCTAGAAGTGACAAAAGCATGGATGAATTTTTCTGCATAATTTTTGGACAGAAGAGTTCTGATTTTTGCAATATTACGTAGATGGAAAAAAGCTGTCCTTGAAACAGTTTTGATATGTTCGTCAAAAGAGATATCAGGGTCCAGAGTAACGCCGATGCCCTTCACAGTTGTATTTAAGACGACTGTACCACCATCAAGATTAATTGTCAGATTCAACAGAAGATCTCTTTGTTTCTTGGGACCTAGAACAAGCATCTCTGTTTTGTCCGAGTTTAAAAGTAGAAAGTTTGCAGCCATCCACTTCCTTATGTATGAAACACAGGTTTCCAGCAAGGCAATTTTGGGGCTTCACCATGTTTCATCGAACTGTACAGCTGTGTGCCATCCGCATAGCAGTGAAAGTTAACATTATGTTTTCGAATGACATCCCTAAGAGGTAAAATATATAGTGAAAACAATAGTGGTCCTAAAACGGAACCTTGAGGAACACCGAAATTTACAGTTGATTTGTAAGAGGACAAACCATCCACAGAGACAAACTGATATCTTTCCGACCGACAAGATCTAAACCAGGCCAGAACTTGTCCGTGTAGACCAATTTTGGTTTCCAATCTCTCCAAAAGAATATGGTGATCGATGGTATCAAAAGCAGCACTAAGGTCTAGGAGCATGAGGACAGATGCAGAGCCTCAGTCTGACACCATTAAAAGGTCATTTAACTTCTTCACAAGTGCAGTCTCAGTGCTATGATGGGGTCTAAAACCAGACTGAAGCATTTCGTATATACATTGTTTGTCTTCAGGAAGGCGGTGAGTTGCTGTGCAACAGCTTTTTCAATTTTTTTTGAGAGGAATGGGAGATTCGATATAGGCCGATAGTTTTCTATTTTCTGGGTCAAGGTTTGGCTTTTTCAAGAGAGGCTTTATGACTTCCACTTTTAGTAAGTTTGGTACACATCCGGTGCATAGAGAGCCATTTATTATGTTCAACATAGGAGGGCCAAGCACAGGAAGCAGCTCTTTCAGTAGTTTAGTTGGAATAGGGTCCAGTATGCAGCTTGAAGGATTAGAGGCCATGATTATTTTCATCATTGTGTCAAGAGATATAGTACTAAAACACTTGAGTGTCTCCCTTGATCCTAGGTCCTGGCTGTACAGTTGAGCAGACTAAGGACAACTGAGCTTTGGAGGAATATGCAGATTTAAAGAGGTGTCCGTAATTTGCTTTCTAATTTATTAATTTTATTTATTTTTATTTCACCTTTATTTAACCATGTAGGCAAGTTGAGAACAAGTTCTCATTTACAATTGCGACCTTTCCAAGATAAAGCAAAGCAGTTCGACACATACAACAACACAGAGTTACACATGGAGTAAAGCAAACATACAGTCAATAACACAGTAGAAAAATAAGTATATATACAATGTGAGCAAATGAGGTGAGATAAGGGAGGTAAAGGCAAAAAAGGCCATGGTGGCAAAGTAAATACAATATTGCAAGTAAAACACTGGAATAGTAGATTTGCTATGGAAGAAAGTGCAAAGTTAAAATAGAAATAATGGGGTGCAAAGGAGCAGAATAAATAAATAAATACAGTAGGGGAAGAGGTAGTTGTTTGGGCTAAATTATAGATGGGCTATGTACAGGTGCAGTGATCTGTGAGCTGCTCTGACAGCTGGTGCTTAAAGCTAGTGAGGGAGATAAGTGTTTCCAGTTTCAGAGATTTTTGTAGTTCGTTCCAGTCATTGGCAGCGGAGAACTGGAAGGAGAGACGGCCAAAGGAGGAATTGGTTTTGGGGTGACCAGAGAGATATATCTGCTGGAGCGCGTGCTACAGGTGGGTGCTGCTATGGTGACCAGGGAGCTAAGATAAGGGGGGTCTTTACCTAGCAGGGTCTTGTAGATGACCTGGAGCCAGTGGGTTTGGCGACGAGTATGAAGCGAGGGCCAGTCAACGAGAGCGTACAGGTCGCAGTGGTGGGTAGTATATGGGGCTTTGGTGACAAAACGGATGGCACTGTGATAGACTGCATCCAGTTTATTGAGTAGGGTATTGGAGGCTATTTTGTAAATGACATCGCCGAAGTCGAGGATCGGTAGGATGGTCAGTTTTACGAGGGTATGTTTGGCAGCATGAGTGAAGGATGCTTTGTTGTGAAATAGGAAGCCAATTCTAGATTTAACTTTAGATTGGAGATGTTTGATGTGAGTCTGGAAGGAGAGCTTACAGTCTAACCAGACACCTAGGTATTTGTAGTTGTCCACACATTCTAAATAAGAACCGTCCAGAGTAGTGATGCTGGACGGGCGGGCAGGTGCGGGCAGCAATTGGTTGAAGAGCATGCATTTAGTTTTACTTGTTTTTAAGAGCAGTTGGAGGCTACAGAAGGAGAGTTGTATGGCATTGAAGCTCGTCTGGAGGGTTGTTAACACAGAGTCCAAAGAAGGGCCAGAAGTATACAGAATGGTGTCGTCTGCGTAGAGGTGGATCAGAGACTCACCAGCAGCAAGAGCGACATCATTGATGTATACAGAGAAAGGAGTTGGCCCAAGAATTGAACCCTGTGGCACCCCCATAGAGATTACCAGAGACAACAGGCCCTCCGATTTGACACATTGAACTCTATCAGAGAAGTAGTTGTTGAACCAGGCGACGCAATCATTTGAGAAACCAAGGCTATTGAGTCTGCCGATGAGGATGTGGTGATTGACAGAGTTGAAAGCCTTGGCCAGGTCAATGAATATGGCTGCACAGTATTGTTTCTTATCGATGGCTGTTACGATATCGTTTAGGACCTTGAGCGTGGCTGAGGTGCACCCATGACCAGCTCTGAAACCAGATTGCATAGCGGAGAAGGTGCGGTGGGATTCGAAATGGTCGGTAATTTGTTTGCTGACTTAGCTTTCGAAGACCTTAGAAAGGCAGGGTATGATAGATATAGGTCTGTAGCAGTTTAGGTCAAGAGTGTCCCCTCATTTGAAGAGGGGGATGACAGCAGCTGCTTTCCAATCTTTTGGAATCTCAGACGACAGGAAAGAGATTTTGAACAGGTTAGTAATAGGGGTTGCAACAATTTCGGCAGATCATTTTAGAAAGAACGGGTCCAGATTGTCTAGCCCAGCTGATTTTTAGGGGTCCAGATTTGCAGCTCTTTCAGAACATCAGCTGACTGGATTTGGGAGAAGGAGAAATGGGGAAGGCTTGGGTGAGTTGCTGTGGGGGGTGCAGTGCTATTAACCGCGGTAGGGGTAGCCAGGTGGAAAGCATGGCCAGCCGTAAAAAAATGCTTATTGAAATGGTCAATTATAGTGGATTTATCGGAGGTGACAGAGTTTCCTATCCTCAGTGCAGTGGGCAGCTGGGAGGAGGTGTTCTTATTCTCCATGGACTTTACAGTGTCCCAGAACTTTTTTGAGTTTGTGTTGCAGGAAGCGAATTTCTGCTTGAAAATGCTAGCCTTGGCTTTTCTAACTGCCTGTGTATATTGGTTTCTAACTTCCCTGAAAAGTTGCATATCACGGGGGCTGTTCGATGCTAATGCAGAACGCCACAGGATGTTTTTGTGTTGGTTAAGGGCAGTCAGGTCTGGAGAGAACAAAGGGCTATATCTGTTCCTGGTTCTAAATTTCTCTAATGGGGCATGCTTATTTCAGATGGTGAGGAAGGCATTTAAAAAAAAAACAGGCATCCTCCACTGATGGGATGAGGTCAATATCCTTCCAGGATACCCGGGCCAGGTCGATTAGAAAGGCTTGCTCGCTGAAATGTTTCAGGGAGCGTTTGACAGTGGTGAGTGGAGGTCGTTTGACCGCTGACCCATTACGGATGCAGGCAATGAGGCAGTGATTGCTGAGATCTTGGTTGAAAACAGCAGAGGTGTATTTAGAGGGCAAGTTGGTTAGGATGATATCTATGAGGGTGCCCGTGTTTACAGCTTTGGGGTGGTACCTGGTAGGTTCATTGATCAGTTGTGTGAGATTGAGAGCATCAAGCTTAGATTGTAGGATGGCTGGGGTGAACCTGTTGGGGCTAGGGGCAGTATTTGCACGGCCGGATAAAAAACGTACCCGATTTAAACTGGTTACTACTCTTGCCCAGAAACGTGAATATGCATATTATTAGTAGATTTGGATAGAAAACACTCTAAAGTTTCTAAAACTGTTTGAATGGTGTCTGTGAGTAAAACAGAACTCATATGGCAGGCAAAACCCTGAGAAGATTCCAAGCAGGAAGTGCCCTGTCTGACAATTTGTGGTCCTTCTGTTGCCTCTCTATCGAAATTACAGTGTCTGTGCTTTTACGTGACACTTTCTAAGGCTTCCATTGGCTCTCTAAAGCCGCCAGAAAGTGGATTGGGGTGTCTGCTGTCTCTGGGCAAAGTATAGGAGCTCTGTTTGTCAGTGGACTGCCTGAGGACTCAGAGACTGGAGATACGCGTTCACGAGACTTTGCCATTTTTTTCTTTCCATCTTTGAATGAATACAACGTTGTCCGGTTGGAATATTATCGCTATTTTTCGAGAAAAATAGCATAAAAATTGATTTTAAACAGCGTTTGACATGCTTCTAAGTACGGTAATGGAACATTTTGTAATTTTTTGTGTCGATATGCGCTCGCTCGTTACCCTTTGGATAGTGACCTGAACGCACGAACAAAACGGGGATATTTGGACATAACTATGGATTATTTGGAACCAAAACAACATTTGTTGTTGAAGTAGAAGTCCTGGGAGTGCATTCTGACGAAGAACAGCAAAGGTAATCCAATTTTTCTAATAGTAATTCTGAGTTTTGTGAGCCCCGATGTTGGCGGGTGTCTGAATAGCTAGCCTTGATGGCCGAGCTATATACTCAGAATATTGCAAAATGTGCTTTTGCCGAAAAGCTATTTTAAAATCTGACATAGCGATTGCATAAAGGAGTTCTGTATCTATAATTCTTAAAATAATTGTCATGTATTTTGTCAACGTTTATGATGAGTAATTTAGTAAATTCACCGGAAGTTTTCGGTGGGTATGCCAGTTCTGAACATGCTAATGCAAAAAGCTGTTTTTTGATATAAATATGAACTTGATTGAACAAAACATGCATGTATTGTATAACATAATGTCCTAGGAGTGTCATCTGATGAAGATCATCAAAGGTTAGTGCTGCATTTAGCTGTGGTTTGAGTTTTTGTGACATATATGCTTGCTTTGAAAATGGCTGTGTGATTATTTTTGGATGGGTACTCTCCTGACATAATCTAATGTTTTGCTTTCGCTGTAAAGCCTTTTTGAAATCAGACAATGTGGTTAGATTAACGAGAGTCTTGTCTTTCAAATGGTGTAAAATAGTCGTATGTTTGAAAAATTTAAATTATAGATTTTTTGAGGTTTTTGTATTTCGCGCCATGCGACCCCATTGGCTGTTGGCTAGGGGTTCCGCTAGCGGAACGCCTAGATGTAAGAAGTTTTAAGTTACTGTGCTGCACTTAACAATGTTCTGAAGTCTATTTTACCCAGGGTAAAAGCGGCTTTGCCTGAACCAAAGTGAGGACAGTTCCACAAATTGCAGCCAGGAGATTGGGTGGTCATCACGGACCTCCACAGAAAGACTGGGCACCAACAGCAATAGACTGGCCCATTCCAGGTGCTCCTGATGACCTAGACAGCAGTGAAGGTTGCAGAGAGGTCTACGTGGGTTCACACCAGCCACTGCAGCTGTTGTATGGTCCTAGGAGGAGCAGAACAGCACAGAGCAAGAAGTGGCCACAATGCAACTGAAGTATACAACGCAGACTCAGTCTCAACCTTTATGTCTTTACTGAAGACTTATCTCTTCAGTAGGTCCTATGATTAAGTATAGTCTGGCCCAGGAGTGTGAAGGTGAACGGAAAGGCTGGAGCAACGAACCGCCCTTGCTGTCTCTGCCTTGTCGGTTCCCCTCTTCCCACTGGGATTCTCTGCCTCTAACCCTTTTACAGGGGCTGAGTCACTGACTTACTGGTGTTCTTCCATGCCGTCCATGGGAGGGGTGCGTCACTTGAGTAGGTTGATTCACTGACGTGGTCTTCCTGTGTGGGTTGGCGCCCCCCCCTTGGGTTGTGCCGTGGCGGAGATCTTTGTGGGCTATACTCGACCTTGTCTTCGGACGGTAAGTTGGTGGTTGTAGATATCCCTCTAGTGGTGTGGGGGCTGTGCTTTGGCAAAGTGGGTGGGGTTATATCCTGCCTGGTTGGCCTTGTCCGGGGGTATCATCGGATGGGGCCACAGTGTCTTCTGATCCCTCCTGTCTCAGCCTCCAGTATTTATGCTGCAGTAGTTTATGTGTCGGGGGGCTAGGGTCAGTCTGTTACATCTGGAGTATTCTCTTGTCTTATCCGGTGTCCTGTGTGAATGTAAATATGCTCTCTCTAATTCTCTCTTCTCTCTTTCTTTCTTTCTCTCGGAGGACCTGAGCCCTAGGACCATGCCTCAGGACTACCTGGCATGATGACTCCTTGCTGTCCCCAGTCCACCTGGCCATGCTGCTGCTCCAGTTTCAACTGTTCTGCCTGCGGCTACGGAACCCTGACCTGTTCACCGGACAGCCAGAAGAGGACTGGCCACCCCTCATAGCCTGGTTCCTCTCTAGGTTTCTTCCTAGGTGTTTGGCCTTTCTCAGGAGTTTTTCCTAGGGAGTTTTTCCCAGCCACCGTGCTTCTTTCACATGCATTGCTTGCTGTTTGGGGTTTTAGGCTGGGTTTCTGTACAGCACTTTGAGATTTCAGCTGATGTACGAAGGGCTATATAAATACATTTGATTTGATTTGATTTGTCCTTGATATGAAGAGAACAGAAGCTAGCTTGAGCAGCAGCGCCTAGATATCAGCAGAAAGCAGTAACAAAACTGGTGTTATCACTTGTTTGCATGCTGTGTTCCCATCAGGTTCTCACACATCTCCTAACTGCCACGTAGAACAAAGAGGTTGTACATTGCTATAAAACCTGAGATGCAACTGTTGTTGGTTGGGCTCTTTAACTCTGCACCATTGAGTGATTGCTAACTGCTCCAGAATTGCAATTCTTAGAATAAAGTTATTGTTTGAAGAATCTACAGTCCCTTCCTTTTGGTTAGAATTTCCATGACAAACATTACACAGGTACAACTTGTTTTGGGTACAATAAAAGCCCACTCTAAAATGTGCAGTTTTGTCACACAACACAATGCCACAGATGTCTCAAGTTGAGGGAGCGTGCAATTGGCATGCTGACTGCAGGAATGTCCACCAGAGCTGTTGCCAGACAGTCAATGCTAATTGCTAGGGTTGGATTCTGGGGTAAACTTTGAACATTGTTATACTCAGAGTATAGGAACATTAGTTACAAAGGAGACATGAGGGATGCCAAAATGAAGCTTGGGAGGGGCTGAGTGCAGGGGAAACGATGGCATGTGGCAGTACTGATAAGGGGAGAAGATTCAAAACAGTTAGCTCCCTGCTTAGCAAGAATGATGCAATGTTTAGAAATAAGGAGGAAACTCCACCCAATTTGGGGTATGAATACCACCCCGGGGAAGCCATGTCTTTGTCTGAATTACAGCTGAAACGACCCATTGGGAATAATTACATTTGGTTAAGCTTCTCTAGTGTCCGTGAGTTATTTACTCTGAAAAATTAGAACCTAACACTAGATAGCATCAGTTCCTATTATTCAACGATTGCCAATCCATAGGTAGCATCAATTAGCATCAGTTCACATTAGTCAACCATCGTCATTGAACAAAAATCCCGAGGCCCATTGTGAGGCCCATTGTGAGGCCCATTGTGAGACCCATTGTGAGGGCCATTGTGAGGCCCATTGTGAAGCCCATTGTGAGGCCCATTGTGAAGCCCATTGTGAGGCCCATTGTGAAGCCCATTTTTTAAAGGTATCTGTGACCAGCAGATGCATATCTGTATTCCCAGTGTCATGACGTTGGCCTGTGGGTAAGGTTTATGACCCCCCCATAAATACCTTTCTCCCTTCCCCTCTCTCTCTGACCCTACTGAAGGACTGGAATAGCCTGTGTTAAATATAGAGTCTGGGAACATCAAACAAATGGGGAAAAGGAACCATCTTTTGATAATAAAACCAGTTGGAAATATGCTTGATAACGTAATGAGTATGTATGTCAGTTCATTGTTATCTGAGACATTATGATTGATGACAGGACGACATAAACTGTACCTGAGAAAGTATACACCCTCTAGTTATCAGAGTCACATGGAATTATTATGCAATTGAAATGTTTGATATTGAAATTGTTTGTTAGGAGATTAAATGTAATTTTAGCTTCCAAATGAGAGAATTGGGTTTTCATAAGGAAAGTGCCCTGCCCGATCAGTGGCCAACCCTGTGAAGAGACAGGGGTTATAAACGATGAAACACCTCCTTCCCTCCTCTCCACTATATAAGCCTTTGACGAAAAGACATTCACATGTTCCAGTACGTGAGGTCTGCAGCCTCTACGTTAGAAGGACAGACACATATCAAGGACAGAACTAAGCCAACCTCGGCGTGAGCTATGGTATGAACTGGTATGAACTTTGAGCTTATTCACTACAGAAGTGATACTTCCTAGCCGTTGAGTTAGCCGCTGCTAACGTGGGCTAGGAAAGGACGGACGACGGATCCAGTCTAACAACCAGACGAAGATACCACCACGTATCCAATTTGCCACCATTGACATTCTTCCACTACAGGAAGATCTGTTGGCCAACCCGGCCAGCATCTACGACCAACCTACCGAAGCGCAGCTCAGAGTAAATATTTATTGCATTTTCCTTTTCCAAATGGGCGGTAATTTAGAATGCATAAGATAATGTATTTACGATAGCATAGCTGCTGTTTCTTTGTTCCTAAGTCTTCCCGCTATTTCATTCAAGCCCAACCCCCTTTCCTTTGTGTAACCAGCCATGATACAGGCTCCGTCCACCAGGACGTTTTCTGTATGACATCATTTGTATTCTGTGTATTTGTAATTCTGTGTGATTAGTTAGGTATTTAGTATATAAATAATTAAACCCAATTTTGTATTGCTGATTCAACTTGTTAGCCAGGGTTCGTGAAGATAACCAAGAATTTACAACTTTCATTATGAGACTGAAAATAAGATAAGGGTTAATATTGACTGCTATCGATGTAAAATATTACTAAGTATTTTAAGAGTTTATTCGGAAGATAACAGCTCTATAAACGTTCTTCTGTGGTGCCCCGACTTTCTAGTTAATTACATTTACATGATTAGCTTAATCAGGTAATATTAATTACAGAGAAATAATTTTATAAATTAGCATGTCATATCACTTAATCCGGCATAGCCAAAGACACGACACCAGTCATCTGAAATCCATAGATTAGGGCCTAATTTATTTATTTCAATTCACTGATTTCCTCATATAAACTGTAAAATCTTTGAAATTGTTGCATACTGCGTTTACTTTTTTGTTCAGTATAATTAGCATCAGTTAATATTATTCAACCATTGCTAATCACTAGTTATCATTCAGTTCATATCAGCTTGTCATTGCTAATCGATAGTTTGCATTTGTTCATATTAGCCAGTCATTGCTAATCGCTACACTTAGATATAAAGGTGCTATCTAGAAGCTACAATATGGCTATTAATAAGGAAATAATACATTTGTCAACAAGCAAAAAAGGTTTGGGGGTTAGTGAATAGGAGGAATTTTAAATTATGCCTCTTCTTTCTCTCCTCTTTTACCTCCTTTCTCACTCATCCATATTCCTCTCTTCATCACCACTTTATCCTCCTTGTCCCCTATAGGCCTCCTATTCATCTGGTGATTTAATCACTGAGTGCATTTGACTTCCTCTTTTATCTTATCATCTGAATATATTATTAACCTGAACTGTTTATTCAAGTAAGTTTCTTACTTTTCTGGTGAAGTAAGGGATAGATTTTCTCAGAGTTGTGGTTTTAGTCGTACTTCCTCTGTCACGTCCGGACCAGTAAAGGGGTTATTTGTTCTTATAGTTTGGTCAGGACGTGGCAGTGGGAATTTGTTTTATGTGGTTCAGGGTGTTTGTGTATGTGTTCATGTAGAGGGGGTATTTGGTTTATATGGTTCGGGGTGGTTGTGTATGTAGAGGTGTGTTAGATTTATGTATTCCGGGGTTTTTGGTTATTGTTCTATGTTAGTTAATTTCTATGTTCTGTCTAGTCGTTTGTATTTGTATGTGTTGCTAATTGGTGTTGGGGCCTTCAGTTGGAGGCAGCTGTCTATCGTTGCCTCTGATTGAAGGTCCTATATTTAGGAGTGTGTTTGTTTTGAGGTTTGAGGGAGATTGTTTCTTGTTTTGCTGTGTGCCTGACGAGACTGTCCAGTTCGTTTTTTTTTTTGTATACGTTGTTTGTGTTTTCCTTCTTCACTAAATAAAAAGAAGATGAGTGTACATTTTCCCGCTGCATTTTGGTCTACACCCTACGACACCCGTGACATCCTCTCTCTGCCGTACTGTTACTGAGAGAACAGGAAGTAGCTACGTGACTGTGTCAGCAACACATTTGTAAAAAAAAAGGAAAAGCACAACTGGCTAGGTTTGTGCAAAAGACAAAGAAGGGGGGAGAGAGAGAGAGGGAGAGACAGCGAGAGAGAGAAAGTGAAAGAGAGAGAGAGAGACCTAATAGGCTTCTCCCATATTTATTACATCATCATAACAACAACAGTGTCATCATCATCATCCAGAAGAACCAAGTCCTTTACTGACAATGTAGCGTTGATTTATGTTTTAATAAGAATATATCAACATAAATTATATACACATTACAAATGTACATAACAATCAGTAGTTAATGCTCAGTGTAAAGCATTGAGGTGACCTACAGAAGCTGTCTTCTGTTCCGGCAACGTCACGCCACAACACAATGGACAGTAACTAGTGCCAATATTATCCAGCCATTGCTACTAGCAACATTTTATATTATACAGTCATTGCTAATTTCTAGGTAGCATCAGTTCATATTATTCAACGATTGCCAATCCATAGTTATCGTCAATTATTAATTAAGTTCATATTAGCCACCTATTGCTAATTGTTAGTTAACATCAATTAGCATCAGTTCATATTATCCAGTCATAGCTAATTACTAGTTAGCATGAATTAGCATCAGTTCATATAATCTAGTCATTGCTAATCACTAGTTAGCATCAATTAGCCTCCGTTATCATTAATCAAACATTGCCACTGAACAAAAATATTTGTATTTATTTATCTGTTATTTTACCAGGTAAGTTGACTGAGAACACGTTCTCATTACAGCAACGACCTGGGGAATAGTTACAGGGGAGAGGAGGGGGATGAATGAGCCAATTGTAAACTGGGGATTATTAGGTGACCGTGATGGTTTGAGGGCCAGATTGGGAATTTAACCAGGACACCAGGGTTAACACTCCTACTCTATGATAAGTGACATGGGATCTTTAATGACCTCAGAGAGTCAGGACACCCATTTAACATCCCATCTGAAAGACAGCACCCTACACAGGGCAGTGTCCCCAATCACTGCCCTGGGGCATTGGGATATTTATTTAGACCAGGGAAAAGAGTGCCTCCTACTGGCCCTCCAACACCACTTCCAGCAGCATCTGGTCTCCCATCCAGGGACTGACCAGGACCAACCCTGCTTAACTTCAGAAGTAAGCCAGCAGTGGGCTTCTCTCTCTCATATATACGCAACATTCAATGTTTTGGTACCATGTTTCATGAGCTGCAAAAAAAATAAAATCCCAGAAATGTTCCATATGCACAAAAATCGTATATCTCAACAACAACAAAAAATGCACAAATTTGTTTATGTTCGTGTTAGTGAGTATTTCTCCTTTGCCAAGATAATCCATCCACCTGACAGGGGGGGCATATCAAGAAGCTGATTAAACAGCATGACCATTACACAGGGGCACCTTGTGCTCTCTCTCTCTCTCTCTCTCTACAGTGCCACAGATATCTCCAGTTTTGAGGGAGTGTGCAACTGGTGTTGCTAACAGCTAGTTAGAACCAGTTCATATTATTCAGTGATTGCTAATCGCTTGTTAGCATCAGTTCGTATTATTTAGTCATTGCTAATCGTTAGTTAGCATCAGCATTAGCATGAGTGTTTTGAGGCCTAATGAAAAGCTTTATGTCACTACAACACATTATTGGCTATATCCCGAATGTCACACTACATCCCTACATAGTGCACTACTTTTAACCAGAGCTCTATGGGCCCTGATCATAAATAGTGCACTATGAAGGGAATAGGCCACTTGGGACACAACAATTGTCTTGGCAGCATCAGCAATCCAGTCATTTAACAGAAGCGACAATCAACCAATCAAGAGGTCTGTCTTGACAGAACCAACCAGTCATTGGAGATAATGATTGGCCTGTGCTTAAGAGGAGTGGAGTGGAATCCCACCTACTTTTTTCATTCTTCCTCTTCCCTTTTATATACACACGCACAATATTATACACATCTCAACCCCAGGACTCCACCTCCTCTTCATCCTCCTCCTTCACTTCCTCCCCCTCTTCCTCCCCCTCTTCCTCCTTCTCTTCCTCCCCCTCTTCCTCCCCCTCTTCCTCCTCCTCCATTCTGCTTCTCATCCTTCTTTCTCTCCTCTTTCCTCCTCCTCCTGCTCGTCCTCCTCCTCCTCCTCTCCCTCATCCTCTCCGGCTCCACCACCCCCCCACCCCCACTGCCTCCTCCTCTTCTTCGTCTTCACCTTGTATTTGAGGCGGCGTATCGGGTCAGTGACGCTCCGCATCTGTTTGTCGTCAAACTCCTCGTTCAGCATGAAGTTCCTGTCGATAAGCTCGGCTGATTCCTGTCAGACACACGTTGTTATACACACGTTATATACACACCTACACACAAATAATATATAGAAACATACACGCGCGCACACACGCACACACGCGCACACACGCGCACACGCGCACACGCGCACACGCGCACACACGCACACACACGCACACACGCGCACACACGCGCACACACGCACACACGCACACACACGCACACACGCACACACGCACACACGCGCACACACACGCACACACGCGCACACGCGCACACACGCACACACGCGCACACACGCACACATACACACACGCACACACGTTACATATATACACACACACGTTAAACGCCCACGTTACACAAACATACATTATACACATTTTTTTTACATTTTACATTTTAGTCATTTAGCAGACGCTCTTATCCAGAGCGACTTACAGTACTGAATGCATACATTTCATACAATTTCATACATTTTTTTTTTTTTTTTTTTTTTTTCCCTGTGCTGGCCCCCCATGGGAATCGAACCCACAACCCTGCTCTACCAACTGAGCTACAGGGAAGGCTACACACACACACACACACACACACACACACACAGAGACATTATCCATTACACACACACACCTGCCAGTTGTGGAAGCAGTCGGTTCCGAGGCTGCTTATCTCAGAGACAGCGTTGGGAGATAGAACAGAACAGTCTGGACGCAGAACCACCACCCTCGGTACGTCCTCTACCTCAAACATAGACTCCAGCTCTCTGATACACACACACACAGACACGTTATATACACACCCACACACAGTGTAAGATATACACATACATGCATACTCTATAGACACAGACAGACAGACAGACAGACAGACAGACAGACAGACAGACAGACAGACAGACAGACAGACAGACAGACAGACAGACAGACAGACAGACAGACAGACAGACAGACAAGTTGTCATACACACACGTTATATACACACCCACACACATACACATTACATACACACAATCACTCTATACACACACGCTCACAGTGCAAGATACACACACACTCTATAGACAAACACTCCTCCCCTCCCCTCCCCACCCTACCAAACCCCATCCTTCCCACCCAACCCCATCCATCCATACCTGTGATAGGGGTCATCGTGGGTTAGGAACAGACATTTCTCCTCCCCACCCAACCCCATCCATCCATACCTGCGATAGGGGTCATCGTGGGTTAGGAACAGACATTTCTCCTCCCCACCCAACCCCATCCATCCATACCTGTGATAGGGGTCATCGTGGGTTAGGAACAGACATTTCTCCTTCCCACCCAACCCCATCCATCCATACCTGTGATAGGGGTCATCGTGGGTTAGGAACAGACATTTCTCCTCCCCACCCAACCCCATCCATCCATACCTGCGATAGGGGTCATCGTGGGTTAGGAACAGGCATTTCTCCTCCCACCCAACCCCATCCACCCATACCTGTGATAGGGGTCATCGTGGGTTAGGAACAGACATTTCTCCTCCCCACCCAACCCCATCCATCCATACCTGTGATAGGGGTCATCGTGGGTTAGGAACAGGCATTTCTCCTCCCCACCCAACCCCATCCATCCATACCTGCGATAGGGGTCATCGTGGGTTAGGAACAGGCATTTCTTGGGCAGCTCTTTGAGGAGGTTCTCCAGCTGCTCCTCTGATTGGTCCAGGCTGATGTACAGAAGGACCAACTGGGCAGAGCGTTCCACGTAGAACTCATCAGTTAGACGCTTGAAGAAGTCCTAAGTGGAGGGGGTAGATGGGGGGAAGAAAAGGGGAAGGGTGTAGAGGGAGGGAGGCAAGCAAGATATGAGATGTTTATAATACCTTAATTGGTAGAGCGAGAGAGAGAGAGAGAGAGAGAGAGAGAGAAAAGAGAAAGAGAGAGAGAAAAGAGAACGAGAGAGAGAGAGAAAAGAGAACGAGAGAGAGAAAAGACAACGAGAGAGAGACAGAGGAAAGAGAAAGAGAGAGAGAGAGAAAAGAGAGAGAGAGACTATAGATTGACAAGTGAGTCAATGTGTGTGTATATATGTGTGCGTGTGTGTGTGTGTGTGTGCGCCTAGGAGCCTGCGAGCGGTGTGTGTGTTTACCTTAAGCGTTGGGACGAACTCCTGGCACCGTTGGCAGTCTGCGGAACCAAAGAACAGGAGCAGGATCCGGTTCTGGAGACGGAGGATGACTTCCCGTTCCGTATCGTACTCAACACGGTCTCTGTTGTTACATACTAGTGAATGACCTAGGAACAAATCTACCATGGTCTACTACTGGGGGGAGGAGAGGAGAGAGAGGAGAAGGAACGTGAGAGAGAGACAGGAGAGAGAGGGAAAGAAATCACGTCAGTACACCCCATTGAAGTTGCATGAGAAGTGAGGACTCAGACGAAAGTAGTGCACTAGATAGGGAATAGGTGGCCATGGGTCCTGGTTAAAAGTAGTGCACTAGATAGGGAATAGGTGGCCATGGGTCCTGGTTAAAAGTAGTGCACATGATAGGGAATGCCATTTGAGGACTCAGCCTCTCTCAGCTAAGATGAGCTAAGCATAAATATATGTATATATATATTTTTTTTCTCCCAAGATGGCGTGTGGTTTGTCGTCCTCTCGTTTACTTTTTCTATTTTTCGTCTTTTTTGTATATATTTCAATATATTTTTCAATCTCTTTTCCATTTTTAAATTCAATATAACTTCCGGTAACCCGCCTCACTGAATGTGGCACAGATCCAATATTTAGACGTTATAGCCAGAACCTCCATCAGGAGCTAGCCATCAGAAGCTAACCAGCTAATTAGCTACTAGCTATTTAGTCATTGTTAGCCATTGCTAGTGGCCTTTACCTTTTGCACAGGCACCAGCCGTTTTTTAGCCTGGATACCTACCAGCCTTGGACTGTTTTTCTCCACTACAACACCGGATTCCTGCCATAAACCCTAGACCATTACTCCTGATCATCACAGCTAGCTAGCTGCCACCGAGTGACCCAACCCCGAAGCTAGCCCTGAGTCAGGCCCACCTCCCGGCCTACTCTGTGATCACCCGGCTACTCACCTGACGCCTCCCGGACTCTACCCCCAACACGGCTAGAATCCACTACTCCACCGTATACTTGCCGTAAGCTCTGGACCTTTGCATCGAATCATCGCTGCTAGCTAGCTGCTATCGAGTGGCTATAGTGGCAAATGCCCCTGCCCCGGAGCTAGCACCAGTTAGCCGCGAGCCAGGCGCATCTCCCGGATAGCAAACTAAATTACTACAACTACAATACCTCTTTCGCCATATGGCCCGGACCCTTTGTCAAGACGTAATTCCATCCTCTGTGCCCTCAACCGGCCTTTGCCGGACGTCGGGGCAGACGCTTCTAGTTACCCCGGCCTGCTAACTTTAAACGCTATGTCTCCCACGTGCTAGCGTAGTAATGACTACCCCGCTGCTTCCCTGTTCCATCTATTGCTGTTCACTGGACCCTATGATCACTTGGCTACATAGCTGATGCCTGCTGGACTGTTCATTTATCACGGTATTCCACTTAGTTTATTTATCTGTCGGCCCCAGCACTGAACTCAGGCCCTGTGTGTAGTTAACCGACCCTCTCTGCCCATTCATCGCCATTTTACCTGTTGTTGTTGTCTTAGCTGATTAGCTGTTGTTGTCTTACCCGTTGTTGTCTTAGCTAGCTCTCCCAATCAACACCTGTGATTGCTTTATGCCTCACCTTATGTCTCTCCCAAATGTCAATATGCCTTGTATACTGTTGTTTAGGATAGTTATCATTGTTTAGTTTACTGCGGAGCCCATAGTCCCACTCTAAATGCCTAAGATACCTCCTTTGTCCCACGTCCCACACATGCGGTGACCTCACCCAGTATAACCAGCGTGTCCAGAGATGCAACCTCTCTTATCATCACTCAGTGCCTGGGCTTACCTCCACTGTACCCGCACCCCACCATACCCCTGTCTGCACATTATGCCCTGAATCTATTCTACCACGCCCAGAAATCTGCTCCTTTTATTCTCTGTCCCCAACGCACTAGATGGCCAGTTCTGATAGCCTTATGGGCTTACCCTCATCCTACTCCTCCTCTGTACCTCGGGTGATGTAGAGGTTAACCCAGACCCTGTGTGTCCCCAGGCACTCTCATTTGTTGACTTCTGTAATCAAAAAAGCCTTGGTTTCATGCATGTTAACATCAGAAGCCTCCTCCCTAATTTTTTTTTTCTCACTGCTTTAGCACACTCTGCCAACCCTGATGTCCTTGCCGTGTCTGAATCCTGGCTTAGGAAGGCCACCAAAAATTCTGAGAGTTCCATACCCAACTACAACATTTTCCATCAAGATAAAACTGCCAAAGGGGGAGGAGTTGCAATCTACTGCAGAGATAGCTTGCAAAGTCATACTTTCCAGGTCTATGCCCAAACAGTTCGAGCTTCTAATTTTAAAATTGAATCTCTCCAGAAATAAGTCTCTCACTGTTGCCGCCTGTTATAGACCCCCCTCAGCTCCCAGCTGTGCCCTGGACACCATATGTGAAATGATTGCCTCTCATCTATCTTCAGAGTTCGTTCTGTTAGGTGACCGAAACTGGGATATGCTTAACACCCCGGCAGTCCTACAATCTAAGCTAGATGCCCTCAATCTCACACAAATCATCAAGGAACCCATCAGGTACAACCCTAAATCCGTAAACATGGGCACCCTCATAGATATCATCCTGACCAACTTGCCCTCCAAATACACCTCTGCTGTTTTCAATCAGGATCTCAGCGATCACTGACTCATTGCCTGCATCCGCTATGGGTCCGCGGTCAAACGACCACCCCTCATCACTGTCAAACGCTCCCTAAAGCACTTCAGCGAGCAGGCCGTTCTAATCGACCTGGCCCGGGTATCCTGGCAGGATATTGACCTCATCCCGTCAGTCGAGGATGCCTGGTCGTTCTTTAAATGTAATTAAATAAGCATACCCCTTTCAAAAAATTTAGAACTAAGAACAGATATAGCCCTTGGTTCACTCCAGACCTGACTGCCCTCGACCAGCACAAAAACATCCTGTGGCGGACTGCACTAGCATCGAATAGTCCCCGCGATATGCAACTGTTCAGGGAAGTCAGGAACCAATACACGCAGTCAGTCAGGAAAGCAAATGCTAGCTTTTTAAAACAGTTTTGGGACACTGTAAAGTCCATGGAGAACAAGAGCACCTCCTCCCAGCTGCCCGCTGCACTGAGGCTAGGTAACACGGTCACCACCGATAAATCCATGATAATCAAACATTTCAATAAGCATTTCTCTACGGCTGGCCATGCTTTCCTCCTGGCTACCCCGACCCCAGCCAACAGCTCCGCACCCCCCACAGCTACTTGCCCGAGCCTCCCCAGCTTCTCCTTCACCCAAATCCAGATAGCAGATGTTCTGAAAGAGCTGCAAAACCTGGACCCGTACAAATCAGCTGGGCTAGACAATCTGGATCCTCTTTCTAAAATTATCCTCCGCCATTGTTGCAACCCCTATTGCCAGTCTGTTCAACCTCTCTTTCGTATCGTCCGAGATCCCTAAAGATTGGAGAGGTGCAGCGGTCATCCCCCTCTTCAAAGGGGGTGACACTCTATACCCAAACTGTTATTGACCTATATCTATCCTGCCCTGCCTTTCTAAAGTCTTCGAAAGCCAAGTTAACAAGCAGATCACTGACCATTTCGAATCCAACCGTACCTTCTCCGCTGAGCAATCCAGTTTCCGAGCTGGTCACGGGTGCACCTCAGCCACGCTCAAGGTACTAAATGATATCATAACCGCCATCGATAAAAGACAGTACTGTGCAGCTGTCTTCATCGACCTGGCCAAGGCTTTCGACTCTGTCAATAACCGTATTCTAATCGGCAGACTCAGTAGCCTTGGTTTCTCAAATGACTGCCTCGCCTGGTTCACCAACTACTTCGCAGACAGAGTTCAGTGTGTCAAATCTGAGGGCCTGTTGTCTGGACCTCTGGCAGTCTCTATGGGGGTACCACAGTGTTCAATTCTCGGGCCGACTCTTTTCTCTGTATATATCAACGATGTCGCTATTGCTGCGGGTGATTCCTTGATCCACCTCTACGCAGACTACACCATTCTGTATACATCTGGTCCTTCTTTGGACACTGTGTTAACTAACCTCCAAACGAGCTTCAATGCCATGCAACACTCCTTCCATGGCCTCCAACTGCTCTTAAATGCTAGTAAAACTAAATGCATGCTCTTCAACCGTTCGCTGCCCGCATCCGCCCGGCCGACTAGCATCACTGCTCTGGACGGTTCTGACTTAGAATATGTGGACAACTACAAATACCTAGGTGTCTGGTTAGACTGTAAACTCTCCTTCCAGACTCACATTAAGCATCTCCAATCTAAAATCAAATCTTGAATCGGCTTTCTATTTCGCAATAAAGCCTCCTTCACTCACGCCGCCAAACTTACCCTAGTAAAACTGACTATCCTACCGATCCTCGACTTCGGCAATGTCATCTACAAAATAGCTTCCAATACTCAGCAAACTGGATGCAGTCTATCACAGTGCCGTCCGTTTTGTTACCAAAGCTCCTTACACCACCCACCACTGCGACCTGCATGCTCTAGTCGGCTGGCCCTCACTACATATTCGTTGCCAGAACCACTGGCTCCAGGTCATCTATAAGTCTATGCTAGGTAAAGCTCCACCTTATCTCAGCTCACTGGTCACGATAACAATACCCACCCATAGCACACGCTCCAGCAGGTATATCTCACTGGTCATCCCCAAAGCAAACACTTTCTTTGGCTGCATTTTCTTCCAGTTCTCTGCTGCCAATGACTAGAACGAATTGCAAAAATCGCTGAAGCTTGAGACTTATATTTCCCTCACTAACTTTAAACATCAGCTATCTGAGCAGCTGTACATAGTCCATCTGTAAATAGCCCACCCAATCTACCTACCTCATCCCCATATTGTTTTAATTTACTTTTCTGCTCTTTTGCACACCAGTATCTCTACTTGCACATCATCATCTGCTCATCTATCACTCCAGTGTTAATCTGCTAAATTGTAATTACTTCGCTACTATGGCCTATTTATTGCCTTACCTCCTCACACCATTTGCACACACTGTATATAGACTTCTATTTGTTCTATTGTATTATCGACTGTACGCTTGTTTATTCCTTGTGTAACTCTGTGTTGTTGTTTGTGTCGCACTGCTTTGCTTTATCTTGGCCAGGTCGCATTTGTAAATGAGAACATGTTCTCAACTAGCTTACCTGGTTAAATAAAGGACTTGTTCTCAACTAGCTTACCTGGTTAAATAAAGGTGAAATAAAAAAAAAAATACAAATATTGTTCTGTTGCTAACTAGTTAGCCCTGTAAGCTACAGTTGGTAAGCACCCATAATATATCTACCCTGGAAAATTAATCTACAGAACAGGCCTCCCCATTCAAGTCAACGATGGCATAGTAGGTGGACTAAAACTATCTCTAGATCGAACAGATATCTACCAGATATCTCCGAGTTGACCTTCAGACTGTAGTCTGTAGTCCTCTCTGTCTCTCCGTCTGGCAGGTTGTCCAAAAAAACGTTCCCGTTATCAATTTTTCTTCATCTTCATCTTCATCTTGTCTGTTCCTCTGTTGTTTCCCTCCCTCTCTCTCTCCCTCACTCTCCCTCGCTCCCTTCTTTCCGTTATTCCTTCATTCTTTATTCGTCTGCCTCTCTTCCCAGTGTTTTCCCTCCCTCTCTCTCTCTCTGTTTCTCTATCTCTCTCTCTGTCCCCGTGTCTCTCTCCCTGTCGCCTCCCCTCTCCTCCCCCTAGAGTGGGAGATTAGCTGGGTCAGAAGAGTAGGGTGAGTCAGACACTGAGAATATCACCTGTGTGGGAGACAGAGAGAGATAGAAGAAAGAGAGAGAGACAGAGAGAGAGAGAGCGACAGAGAGAGAGAGACAGAGAGTCAGCTAAAGCCCAGCGGATCAACTACACTAATCACATTATATCAGAAGGAGAGGGGAGAAGAGGGAAAGACAGAGGAGAGAGAAAGAGAGGGTGACGGGTGGTGGTGCTGTGTCCAGACTCTGTGTGTGTGTGTGTGTGTGTGTGTGTGTGTGTGTGTGTGTGTGTGTGTGTGTGTGTGTGTGTGTGTGTGTGTGTGTGTGTGTGTGTGTGTGTGTGTGTGTGCGTGTGTGTGTGTGTGTGTGTGTGTGTGTGTGTCTGCTGACTGTGGTGTTAAATGATTACTATGAAGTGTGTTGGTGTTAATCCAATAAGAAACACAGGCTGAAAATACCTGCAGACTAATCTCATAGAGAGAGAGAGAGAGAGAGAGCGAGAGAGAGAGAGAGAGAGAGAGAGAGAGAGAGAGAGAGACTTGGCTTGATCTTGGTGCAGCTCATGCGAAATCTCGAAAGAAGACACCCCCTGAAGGCAACCAGATTCAACTGTGATACAACTAGATACACCATTCAACTAGATACACCGACAGAGTTCAGTGTGTCAAATCGGAGGGCCTACTGTCTGGACCTCTGGCAGTCTCTATGGGGGTACCACAGGGTTCAATTCTTGGGCCAACTCTTTTCTCTGTATACATAAATGATGTCGCTCTTGCTGCTGGTGAATCTCTGATCCACCTCTACGCAGACGACACCATTCTGTATACATCTGGCCCTTCTTTGGACACTGTGTTAACTAACCTCCAGACGAGCTTCAATGACATACAACTCTCCTTCTGTGGCCTCCAACTGCTCTTAAATGCAAGTCAAACCAAATGCATGCTCTTCAACCGATCGCTGCCTGCACCTGTCCGCCCAACTAGCATCACCACTCTGGACGGTTCTAACTTAGAATATGTGGAGAACTACAAATACCTAGGTGTCTGGTTAGACTGTAAACTCTCCTTCCAGACTCACATCAAACATCTCCAATACAAAGTTAAATCTAGAATTGGCTTCCTATTTCGCAATAAAGCATCCTTCACTCATACTGCCAAACATACCCTCATAAAACTGACCATCCTACCGATCCTCGACTTCAGCGATGTCATTTATAAAATAGCCTCCAACACTCTACTCAACAAATTGGATGCAGTCTATCACAGTGTCGTCCATTTTGTCACCAAAGTCCCATATATTACCAACCACTGCGACCTGTACACTCTCGTTGGCTGGCCCTCACTTCATACTCGTCGCCAAACCCACTGGCTCCAGGTCATCTACAAGACCCTGCTAGGTAAAGCCCCGCCTTATCTCAGCTCACTGGACACCATAGCAGCACCCACCCGTAGCACGCGCTCCAGCAGGTATATCTCACTGGTCACCCCCAAAGCCAATTCCTACTTTGGTCGCCTTTCCTTCCAGTTCTCTGCTGCCAATGACTGGAACAAACTGAAAAATCACTGAAGCTGGAGACTCATCTCTCCCTCACTAGCTTTAAGCACCAGCTGTCAGAGTAGCTCATAGATCACTACACCTGTACATAGCCCATCTGTAAACAGCCCATCCAACTACCTCATCCCCATACTATATTTATTTATTTATTTATCTTGCTCTGCACCCCAGTATCTCTACTTGCACTTTCATCTTCTGCTCATCTACCATTCCAGTTTTTAATTGCTATATTGTAATTACTTCGCCACCATGGCCTATTTATTGCCTTACCTCCCTTATCTTACCTCATTTGCACACACTGTATATAGACTTTTCTACTGTATTATTGACTGTATGTTTGTTTATTCCATGTGTGACTCTGTGTATGTTTTATGTGTCGAACTGCTGTGCTTTATCTTGGCCAGGTCGTGGTTGTAAATGAGAACCTGTTCTCAACTAGCCTACCTGGTTAAATAAAGGTGAAATAAAAAATAAAAATAAAACTGCTTGACGATTTTTGTAATACAGACTCAAAAGAGATGAACTGTAGCGCCCCTGTGTGGTGTGATAAGGAATTGCACATATAACATGGAATATTTGGGAGTGAACCAGGGGTATCTTCATAGATGTGGGAAGTAGGGGTCCTGAGGGTGCTGCAGCATCCCCTGAAAAATCGGAATAAAAAAATAGGAGGTATGGCTAAGCAAGCACAGTGACGTTCTTTATAAAAAATAATAATCCGATTCCTAACAATCATAAGGTTTGTAAAGGGCTTTCGTTATACAAGAATAATCTCAAAGGGCATCAATCTCAAAGTGCATTTTACATGTCAGCAGTTAATTATGTTTTCAAGACAAAGCACTTTAAAAATGTAAAAGCTTTGATTTGACTTTCTTATAAAGCTATTATAAACTGTTATAAAGGTTTTATAAAGGTATTATACGGGTATTACAAGCAGTTATAAAGGTATTATAAGCTATTATAAGCTATTATTAAGGCATTATACAGGTATTATACAGGTATTATAAGCAGTTATAAAGGTATTATAAAGGTATTATGAGCTATTATAAGGTATTATTAAGGTATTATACAGGTATTAAAGCAGTTATAAAGGTATTAAAAGGTATTATAAAGGTATTATACAGGTATTAAAAGCAGTTATAAAGGTATTATAAGCTATTATAAAGGTATTACAACGGTGTTACAAGATTCTATAAAGGTGTAATAAATGCGTTATAAAGCTGTTATAAAGCTGTTATAAAGTTGGTATCTTAACTTGGTTTAACAGTGTGTTGTGTACCGACTAACGACTACCTACAATCTCACTATAAAGTTGTTATAGGGGTGTTATAAAGCTGTTATGAAGTACCTGTGATGTGCTGACACATGTTGTCCACCAGGATGGAGGTACAGGTGTGACAGCCAGACAGAACCACATCCCTCCTGCGCTCCCAGCCACCTCCATACACCTGAAAACACACACACACACACACACACACACACACACACACACACACACACACACACACACACACACACACACACACACACACACACACACACACACACACACACGTTAGAACCAATTTAATAACTGAAACTGAACCCACCAACCTTCCCATTGGACTGTTTCTTCTTCTCCTCTTTAGAGTTGTGGCTCTGGACTGCATAACTCTTTGTGACCTGAAGGTAGAGCCGTCTCCACCTGCCATCCAGATACTGTAGCAGAGCATCCTCCAGTTGCACCCCACTGTTGGGGATCACATCCTGGGAGAGGAGAGGAGGGGTGCACAGGTCAAGAACAAGGGGATACAACCATGATTTGGATCCATAGACAGGAAGTGACGTGTGTTCTTCCAGGATGTTGCAGTAAGGGTCTGTGTCTCACAGCTGGTTCTGCACACGCTCCAGGAGACAGGAACACTAGTGGCGTCTGTAGAGGGACGTGAAGTCCTTCATCACGCCAGTCGTTCAGCCTGCAGGTACACACCATAGAGGTAGATAGAGGTTCCTTCTTATAGAACATGATACACACCAGGGGTGTATTCAATAGTCACACAGTGGCAAAACGTTTTGCAAAGGAAACAAACATTTATTTTGGACAAATTCAGGTAGGTCCTTTTCAGTTTCATTCTGTTTGGTTCTGTTTGGTTCCTAGTGAATAAACCCCAGTAGAAAGTTTGTTGTGCTTGCGGACAATAGAGGTAGATAGAAAGTCCTTTTTTTGCAGGTGTGTCACTATAGCAATGCTCATTATAGAGCGACTGAGCCGAAGAAAATAACTTCTCTGGTTGAAAACGTGGCATCGATATGAGTCAGATAGTTTTTTTTTCTAGTTGCAAAATTGACTACAAAGTGTAAATAGAATTTTTGGTCATAAAGTCAGTACTTTCAAAACAGAGTTTTATGAGCTTTGTGTAACTGAGGATGTCTCAACTTACATGAGGGTTAGGCTTGGGGATTGGATTTAAATCCTGCCCACACGGGACCACTGCCTGGCAATAATCTGGATCACAGCTGCCCGATGTGCTGCGATGCACGCTATCCAATCTCTCTCCAGAATCAACCTACAACCTGCCCATTTATTTACAGACAGCCAAACTAACCATCAGCTCGTCTCAGACTCATTTAGACAGTCATATATACAACACACAAATGTTATGTTGAAAGAAGAAGATTTTTTTATTTTTTATAAACGGATTGTGGTTTTTCCAACTGAAACATGGTCACATTGCTGAGCTAACGTCTCCAAACACAACTGTCATCTAAGATACCACTCTATAAATGACCAAATTCAGAACACTCAGAGCTTGAGATTCTTGACCAATCACGTTCACGTTGTCATGCTGCATCACATCAACCCCCCCCACCCCCATCCCCCCCCCACCCCAACAACCAGCTTTCCCTTGTGAGAAATAGACAGTGAGAGTGGGAGAAATAGAGAGATGAAGAGAGAGACAGAGCATTCTCTTTCCCTGAGATGGTTATCTGCCCTGCTGCAATGTTGGAAAATGCCCTGTGTGTTGAGCTTGTTGAGCCAGTAAACCAGTAAACCAATAAACCAGTAAACCAATAAACCAGTAAGCCAGTAAACCAATAAACCAGTAAACCAGTAAACCAATAAACCAGTAAACCAACAAACCAGTAAACCAATAAACCAATAAACCAGTATACCAGTAAACCAATAAACCAGTAAACCAGTAAACCAGTAAACCAATAAACCAGTAAACCAGTAAACCAATAAACCAATAAACCAGTAAACCAGTAAACCAATAAACCAGTAAACCAATAAACCAGTAAACCAGTAAACCAATAAACCAGTAAACCAGTAAACCAGTAAACCAGTAAACCAGTAAACCAATAAACCAGTAAACCAGTAACCAGTAAACCAGTAAACCAGTAAACCAGGGGTGTCCAACTCATTACTAGCCCGGGTCTGCTGATAGCTGCTGTATTGAGGAAAGTCTTCACATGCAACAATATGTGGGTGTTTTATCTAGCTTAGTTGAATGCACTGACTGTAAGTCTCTCTGGATAAGAGAGTCTGCTGAATGAGAGAGGGAGAGAGAGAGAGAGAGAGAGAGGAAGCTAGTAAGAAGGGGAGAGAGGGGTCAGGGACAGAGGGAGGAGAGGTGAGAGAGGGGAGAGCGAGAGGGGAGAGAGGGGAGAGCATGAGGGAGAGAGGTAAAGTGTGTTGTAATTTCAAATGCATTACATTTACATTTACATTTAAGTCATTTAGCAGACGCTCTTATCCAGAGCGACAGTGATAACCATACTTGCATTGTCTGGAGTCCAGGTAACAGGTATGTCGACCCCCCATTTCTCTCTTTCTCTCTTTCTGTCCCTCTATCAGACCTCTGAATATATCCTCCAAAGAGGAGTCTTGAACTCTCCTCTTTGGAAGTTCTTCTTTTCTCTTCCCTCGCTTTAACTTCCTCACCTTCAATCCCTCTCTCTCTGTCACACATGGCTCATTTAACTCATTACTATCCTACCATATTGACTGTAAACTCTCAGGATGTCTCTCTGTCACCTTCTCTCCCTGTCTCATTGTCACCTTCTCTCCCCGTCTCTCTGTCACCTTCTCTCCCCGTCTCTCTGTCACCTTCTCTCCCTGTCTCTCTGTCACCTTCTCTCCCTGTCTCTCTGTCACCTTCTCTCCCTGTCTCTCTGTCACCTTATCTCCCTGTCTCATTGTCACCTTCTCTCCCTGTCTCATTGTCACCTTCTCTCCCTGTCTCTCTGTCACCTTCTCTCCCTGTCTCTCTGTCACCTCCTCTCCCTGTCTCTCTGTCACCTTATCTCCCCATCTCTCTGTCATCTTCTCTCCCTGTCTCTCTGTCACCTTCTCTCCCCGTCTCTCTGTCACCTTCTCTCCCTGTCTCTCTGTCACCTCCTCTCCCTGTCTCTCTGTCACCTCCTCTCCCCGTCTCTCTGTCACCTCCTCTCCCTGTCTCTCTGTCACCTTCTCTCCCTCTCTCCCTGTCTCTCTGTCACCTTCTCTCCCTGTCTCTATGTCACCTCCTCTCCCCGTCTCTCTGTCACCTTCTCTCCCTGTCTCTCTGTCACCTTCTCTCCCTGTCTCTCTGTCACACATGGCTCATTTAACTCATTGGTATTCTACCATATTGACTGTAAACGCTCAGGCTCACTCAAATAGAACCCTCTTCCTTATATAGTGCACTACTTTTGGCAAAGATCCATAGGGCTCAGGTAGTGAACTATATAGGGAATAGAGTGTCATATGGGACATAGCCTTTGCAACGTCCATACAACAACAACCTCCACCAACCCACTGTTAAGTACACACTACTCTCTCTGTCCTGCTCTTGGCACGCACACACACACACACACACACACACACACACACACACACACACACACACACACAGCTCCTGTATAACATGTAGTTACAACACATGACTACAGCTCCTGTATAACATGTAGTTACAACACATGACTACAGCTCCTGTATAACATGTAGTTACAACACATGACTACAGCTCCTGTATAACATGTAGTTACAACACATGACTACAGCTCCTGTATAACACGCTACTACAACACATGACTACAGCTCCTGTATAACATGCTACTACAACACATGACTACAGCTCCTGTATAACATGTAGTTACAACACATGACTACAGCTCCTGTATAACATGTAGTTACAACACATGACTACAGCTCCTGTATAACATGTAGTTACAACACATGACTACAGCTCCTGTATAACATGTAGTTACAACACATGACTACAGCTCCTGTATAACATGTAGTTACAACACATGACTACAGCTCCTGTATAACACGCTACTACAACACATGACTACAGCTCCTGTATAACATGTAGTTACAACACATGACTACAGCTCCTGTATAACATGCTACTACAACACATGACTACAGCTCCTGTATAACATGTAGTTACAACACATGACTACAGCTCCTGTATAACATGCTACTACAACACATGACTACAGCTCCTGTATAACATGCTACTACAACACATGACTACAGCTCCTGTATAACATGTAGTTACAACACATGACTACAGCTCCTGTATAACATGTAGTTACAACACATGACTACAGCTCCTGTATAACATGTAGTTACAACACATGACTACAGCTCCTGTATAACATGTAGTTACAACACATGACTACAGCTCCTGTATAACATGCTACTACAACACATGACTACAGCTCCTGTATGACATGTAGTTACAACACATGACTACAGCTCCTGTATAACATGTAGTTACAATACATGACTACAGCTCCTGTATAACATGCTACTACAACACATGACTACAGCTCCTGTATAACATGCTACTACAACACATGACTACAGCTCCTGTATAACATGTAGTTACAACACATGACTACAGCTCCTGTATAACATGTAGTTACAAGACATGACTACAGCTCCTGTATAACATGCTACTACAACACATGACTACAGCTCCTGTATAACATGCTACTACAACACATGACTACAGCTTCTGTATAAAATGCTACTACAACACATGACTACAGCTCCTGTATAACATGTAGTTACAACACATAACTACAGCTCCTGTTTAACATGCTACTACAACACATGACTACAGCTCCTGTATAACATGCTACTACAACACATGACTACAGCTCCTGTATAACATGCTACTACAACACATGACTACAGCTCCTGTATAACATGTAGTTACAACACATGACTACAGCTCCTGTATAACATGTAGTTACAACACATGACTACAGCTCCTGTATAACATGTAGTTACAACACATGACTACAGCTCCTGTATAACATGCTACTACAACACATGGCTACAGCTCCTGTTTAACATGCTACTACAACACATGACTACAGCTCCTGTATAACATGCTACTACAACACATGACTACAGCTCCTGTATAATACGCTACTACAACATGCTACTACAACACATGCTACAACATGCTACTACAACACATGTTTTGGCCCTGTCCGGGGGTATCATCGGATGGGGCCACAGTGTCTTCTGATCCCTCCTGTCTCAGCCTCCAGTATTTATGCTGCAGTAGTTTATGTGTCGGGGGGCTAGGGTCAGTCTGTTACATCTGGAGTATTCTCTTGTCTTATCCGGTGTCCTGTGTGAATGTAAATATGCTCTCTCTAATTCTCTCTTTCTTTCTTTCTTTCTTTCTTTCTCTCGGAGGACCTGAGCCCTAGGACTACCTGGCATGATGACTCCTTGCTGTCCCCAGTCCACCTGGCCATGCTGCTGCTCCAGTTTCAACTGTTCTGCCTGCGGCTACGGAACCCTGACCTGTTCACCGGACGTGCTTGTTGCACCCTCGACAATTACTATGATTATTATTATTTGACCATGCTGGTCATTTACGAACATTTTAACATCTTGACCATGTTCTGTTATAATATCCACCCGGCACAGCCAGAAGAGGACTGGCCACCCCTCATAGCCTGGTTCCTCTCTAGGTTTCTTCCTAGGTTTTTGGCCTTTCTCAGGAGTTTTTCCTAGGGAGTTTTTCCCAGCCACCGTGCTTCTTTCACATGCATTGCTTGCTGTTTGGGGTTTTAGGCTGGGTTTCTGTACAGCACTTTGAGATTTCAGCTGATGTACGAAGGGCTATATAAATAAATTTGATTTGATTTTGATTTGATTTACAACACATGACTACATCTCCTGTATAACATGCTACTACAACACATGACTACAGCTCCTGTATAACATGCTACTACAACACATGACTACAGCTCCTGTATAACATGTAGTTACAACACATGACTACAGCTCCTGTATAACATGCTACTACAACACATGACTACAGCTCCTGTATAACATGCTACTACAACACATGACTACAGCTCCTGTATAACATGTAGTTACAACACATGACTACAGCTCCTGTATAACATGTAGTTACAACACATGACTACAGCTCCTGTATAACATGTAGTTACAACACATGACTACAGCTCCTGTATAACATGTAGTTACAACACATGACTACAGCTCCTGTATAACATGCTACTACAACACATGACTACAGCTCCTGTATAACATGTAGTTACAACACATGACTACAGCTCCTGTATAACATGTAGTTACAACACATGACTACAGCTCCTGTATAACATGCTACTACAACACATGACTACAGCTCCTGTATAACATGTAGTTATAACACATGACTACAGCTCCTGTATAACATGTAGTTACAACACATGACTACAGCTCCTGTATAACATGTAGTTACAACACATGACTACAGCTCCTGTATAACATGCTACTACAACACATGACTACAGCTCCTGTATAACATGTAGTTACAACACATGACTACAGCTCCTGTATAACATGCTACTACAACACATGACTACAGCACCTGTATAACATATAGTTACAACACATGACTACAGCTCCTGTATAACATGCTACTACAACACATGACTACAGCTCCTGTATAACATGTAGTTACAACACATGACTAAAGGCTCCTGTATAACATGCTACTACAACACATGACTACAGCTCCTGTATAACATGCTACTACAACACATGACTACAGCTCTGTTTATGATGTAATTTCAAACCAGATCATGGTGATACCTACAGCAGAAACAAAACCCTCTGGTCAGCAGGATTGGACTCAATTCCATTTCCATTCCAGTCACCTCTGGAAGTACACTGAATGTCTTATTTCAAATATCTTCACTGCTTTTCAATCAGGAAAACATTTAAACTCAGCAAAAAAGATACGTCCCTTTTTCAGGACTCTGTCTTTCAAAGATAATTTGTAAAAATGCAAATATCTTTATTGATCATCATTGTACAGGTTTTAAACACTGTTTCCCATGCTTGTTCAATGAATCATAAACAATTAATGAACATGCACCTGTGGAATGGTCGTTAAGACACTAACAGCTTACTAACGGTAGGCAATTAAGGACAGTTATGAAAACTTAGGACACTAAAGAGGCCTTTCTACTGACTCTTAAAAACACCAAAGGAAAGATGCCCAGGGTCCCTGCTCATCGGTGTGAACGTGCCTTAGGCATGCTGCAAAGAGGCATGAGGACTGCAGATGTGGCCAGGGCAATAAATTGCAATGTCCGTACTGTGAGACACCTAAGACAGCGCTACAGGGAGACAGGATGGACAGCTGATCGTCCTCGCAGTGGCACACCACGTGTAACAACTGCACAGGATCGGTACATCCGAACATCACACCTGCGGGACAGGTACAGGATGGCAACAACAACTGCCCGAGTTACACCAGGAACGCACAATCCCTCCATCAGTGCTCAGACCGTCCGCAATAGGCTGAGAAAGGCTGGACTGAGGGCTTGTAGGCCTGTTGTAGGGCAGGTCCTCACCAGATATCAACGGCAACAATGTTGCCTATTGGCACAAACCCACCGTCGCTGGACCAGACAGGACTGGAAAAAAGTGATCTTCACTGACGAATCGCGGTTTTGTCTCACCAGGGGTGATGGTCGGATTCACGTTTATCGTCGAAGGAATGAGCTTTACACCGAGGCCTGTACTCTGGAGCGGGATCGATTTGGAGGTGGAGGGTCCATCGTGGTCTGGGGCGGTGTGTCACAGCATCATCTGGCTGAGCTTGTTGTCATTGCAGGCAATCTCAATGCTGTGCGTTACAGAGAAGACATCCTCCTCCCTCATGTGGTAACCTTCGTGGAGGCTCATCCTGACATGACCCTCCAGCATGACAATGCCACCAGCCATACTGCTCGTTCTGTGCGTGATTTCCTGCAAGACAGGAATGTCAGTGTTTGCCATGGCCTGCGAAGAGCCCGGATCTCAATCCCATTGAGCACGTTTGGGACCTGTTGGATCGGAGGGTGAGGGCTAGGGCCATTCCCCCCAGAAATGTCCGAGAACTTGCAGGTGCCTTGGTGGAAGAGTGGGGTAACATCTCACAGCAAGAACTGGCAAATCTGGTGCAGTCCATGAGGAGATGTACTGCAGTACTTAATGCAGCTGGTGGCCACACCAGATACTGACTGTTACTTTTGATTTTGACCCCCCCCCCCTTTGTTCAGGGACACAATATTCAAATTCTGTTAGTCACAAGTCTGTGGAACTTGTTCAGTTTATGTCTCAGTGGTTGAATCTTGTTATGTTCATTCAAATATTTACACATGTTAAGTTTGATGAAAATAAACGCAGCTGACAGTGAGAGGATGTTTCTTTTTTTGCTGATTTTATATAATCACATAACATGTCTAAATCCTTAATAATATTATAAACAATTATGACAAATGGAAATATTCCAAAACCATTTTTTTTTATGAATTCAAATTCAAAATGTATGTTTTTAAATCGGCAGTGTTTCCTGCATATTGACTAACCTCTCTGTCTCTCTGGAGATCCTGTGGTTCTGGATCCAAACACTTTACACCCAGATCTCATCCTGTCTGAGGATCTGACCAGAAGTGGTCCGAACCGGAATCTTCCCAACAACCCAGAGAGGATTTATAAATATGGGGCGGTCCTCGGCTCTGGAATGTTTGACTCAGGACACCACTGCTGGGAAGTGTTGGACTGTGAGTTTGTGGAGGAGTTGATGCCCTTGCCACCAAAGTTTCCAGAGAGCCTGTAAAAATAAAAGACAACCTACGTACATACAAGCCCAATTTTGAGCTATACGTTGTCTGAATGGTAATATAATTTGTAACAAGGAGGAATCTGAAGAGGATGATTGTGATGCTGGACTGGGACAGAAGAGAGGTGTCCTTTGTTAATGCTGCCAATAACAAAATCCTCAACACGTAATACCACAGATTTACAGAGAAGATGTATCCATTCTTCTTTACACTAGATAATTACCCTGTTTAGATGTTACCTGCTAAGGTATCTGTTACAGTGGAAAATGCTACGTGATGACGGCATGGAAATAAAATACATCCTTTGCTACGCCTGATGGTTTATATTATGTGATATGTGGTTATCATACCTGGAAGCTAAGTGTCACTTGCCACATCATCATGACTCTAAACGTACCATCATGACTCTAAACGTACCATCATGATGCTAAACGTACCATCATGACTCTAGACGTACCATCATGACTCTAAACGTACCATCATGATGCTAAACGTACCATCATGACTCTAAATGTACCATCATGACTCTAAACGTACCATCATGACTCTAAACGTACCATCATGATGCTAAACGTATCATCATGATGCTAAACGTACCATCATGACTCTAAACGTACCATCATGACTCTAAACGTACCATCATGATGCTAAACGTACCATCATGACTCTAAACGTACCATCATGACTCTAAACGTATCATCATGATGCTAAACGTACCATCATGACTCTAAACGTACCATCATGACTCTAAACGTACCATCATGATGCTAAACGTACCATCATGACTCTAAACGTACCATCATGACTCTAAACGTACCATCATGATGCTAAACGTATCATCATGATGATGTGGCAAGTGACACATGGCTTCTTAAAAAATGTCCTATATCTTGAAAACTTGACCGCTGACATGCAAAACATTTTGGGACTGTATCAACAATGGACTAGTTACAAAAAAAATCTAAAATATAATTTTTTTGTGGATTTTTCCTTTAAGTTGAATGAATTAACTGAAAGTCACTCTAGATACGAGCATCTACTAACGACTCAAATATAAATGTAACGTGCCAGTCAGATGAATATGGATAACTTCCTTCTCTTGTTATATTTTATGCAAAGGATGTGTGTGACCTGTGACCCTGTTACTAGAATCAAAAAACGATCTATGTGAAATATGATATGACAATATTAGTACATGACATCATTATTACATTAAAGTACATAACATGACTAGTACATGACATCATTATTACATTACATTACATCATTAGTACATAACATCATTATTATAGTATATTAAATCATTAGTACATGACATCATTATTACAGTACATTACATCATTAGTACATGACATCATTATTACATTACATTACATCATTAGTACATAACATCCTTATTATAGTATATTAAATCATTAGTACATGACATCATTATTACAGTACATTACATCATTAGTACATGACATCATTATTACATTACATTACAGTACATTACATCATTAGTAAATTACATTAAATTACAGAATAGTACATTACATCATTAGTACATGACATCATTATTACATTACATTACATCATTAGTACATGACATCATTATTACAGTACAGTACATTACATCATTAGTACATGACATCATTATTATATTTTGTGATAATTGTATCTTTATACAGGGGCAAGTATATGGTATAATAATGCACTTACTGTAGATACATCCATATACGCTGTAGCGCACTACTTTTATTTATTATTATTTATTTATTTATTTCACCTTTATTTAACCAGGTAGGCAAGTTGAGAACAAGTTCTCATTTACAATTGCGACCTGGCCAAGATAAAGCAAAGCAGTTCGACAACATACAACAACACAGAGTTACACATGGAGTAAACAACATACAGTCAATAATACAGTAGAAAAAAAATAAGACTATATACAATGTGAGCAAATGATGTGAGATAAGGGAGGTAAAAGCAAAAAAATGCCATGGTGGCAAAGTAAATAAAGTATAGCAAGAAAAACAATGGAATGGTAGATTTGTAGTTTGAAGAAAGTTCAAAGTTCAAATATAAATAATATGGTGCAAAGGAGCAAAATAAATAAAATAAATAAATACAGTAGGGGAAGAGGTAGTAGTTTGGGCTAAATTATAGATGGGCTATGTACAGGTGCAGTGATCTGTGAGCTGCTCTGACAGCTGGTGCTTAAAGCTAGTGAGGGAGATAAGTGTTTCCAATTTCAGAGATTTTTGTAGTTCGTTCCAGTCGTTGGCAGCAGAGAACTGGAAGGAGAGACGACCAAAGGAGGAGTTGGCTTTAGGGGTGACCAGAGAGATATACCTGCTGGAGCGCGTGCTACAGGTGGGTGCTGCTATGGTGACCAGTGAGCGGAGATAAGGGGGGACTTTACCTAGCAGGGTCTTGTAGATGACCTGGAGCCAATGTGTTTGGCGACGATTATGAAGTGAAGGCCAGCCAACGAGAGCATACAGATCGCAGTGGTGGGTTGTATATGGGGCTTTGGTGACAAAACGGATGGCACTGTGATAGACTGCATCCAGCTTGTTGAGTAGGGTATTGGAGGCTATTTTGTAAATGACATCGCCGAAGTCGAGGATTGGTAGGATGGTCAGTTTTACGAGGGTATGTTTGGCAGCATGAGTGAAGGATGCTTTGTTGCGAAATAGGAAGCCAATTCTAGATTTCACTTTGGATTTGGAGATGACTGATGTGAGTCTGGAAGGAGAGTTTACAGTCAAACCAGACACCTAGGTATTTGTAGTTGTCCACAAATTCTAAGTTAGAACCGTCCAGAGAAGTTATGCTGGATGGGCGGGCAGGTGCAGGCAGCGATCGGTTGAAGAGCATGCATTTAGTTTTACTTGTGTTTAGGAGCAGTTGGAGGCCACGGAAGGAGAGTTGAATGGCATTGAAGCTCGTCTGGAGGGTTGTTAACACAGTGTCCAAAGAAGGGCCAGAAGTATACAGAATGGTGTCGTCTGCGTAGAGGTGGATCAGAGATTCACCAGCAGCAAGAGCGACATCATTTATGTATACAGAGAAAAGAGTTGGCCCAAGAATTTAACCCTGTGGTACCCCCATAGAGACTGCCAGAGGTCCAGATAGTAGGCCCTCCGATTTGACACACTGAACTCTGTCAGAGAAGTAGTTGGTGAACCAGGCGACGCAATCGTTTGAGAAACCAAGGCTACTAAGTCTGCCGATGAGGATGTGGTGATTAACAGAGTCAAAAGCTTTGGCCAGGTCAATGAATACGGCAGCACAGTACTGTTTCTTATCGATGGCGGTTACGATGTCGTTTAGGACCTTGAGCGTGGCTGAGGTGCACCCATGACCAGCTCTGAAACCAGATTGCATAGCGGAGAGGGTGCAGTGGGATTCGAAATAGTCGGTAATCTGTTTGTTGACTTGGCTTTCGAAGACCTTAGAAAGGCAGGGTAGGATGGATATAGGTCTGTAGCAATTTGGGTCAAGAGTGTCACCTCCTTTGAAGAGGGGGATGACAGCAGCTGCTTTCCAATCTATGGGAATCTCAGACGACACGAAAGAGAGGTTGAACAGGCTAGTAATAGGGGTTGCAATAATTTCGGCAGATAATTTTAGAAAGAAAGGGTCCAGATTGTCAAGCCCAGCTGATTTGTAGGGGTCCAGATTTTGCAGCTCTTTCAGAACATCAGCTGAATGGATTTGGGAGAAGGAGAAATGGGGAAGGTTTGGGCGAGTAGCTGTGGGGGGTGCAGTGCTGTTGAATGCAGTAGGGGTAGTTAGGTGGAAAGCATGGCCAGCCGTAGAAAAATGCTTATTGAAATTCTCAATTATAGTGGGCTTATCGGTGGTGACAGAGTTTCCTATCCTCAGTGCAGTGGGCAGTTGGGAGGAGGTGTTCTTATTCTCCATGGACTTTACAATGTCCCAGAACTTTTTAGAGTTGGAGTTGCACGAAGCAAATTTTTGTTTGAAAAAGCTAGCCTTGGCATTTCTAACTGCCTGTGTGTATTGGTTTCTAACTTCCCTAAAAAGTTGCATATCGCGGGGGCAGTTCGAGGCTAATGCAGAACGCCACAGGATATTTTTGTGTTGGTTAAGGGCAGTCAGGTCTGGGGAGAACCAAGGGCTATATCTGTTCCTGGTTCTAAATTTCTTGAAAGGGGCATGCTTATTTAAGATGGTGAGGAAGGCATTTTTAAAATATAACCAGGCATCCTCTACTGACGGGATGAGGTCAATATCCTTCCAGGATACCAGGGCCAGGTCGATTAGAAAGGCTTGCTCGTTGAAATGTTTCAGGGAGCGTTTGACAGTGATGAGTGGAGGTCGTTTGACCGCTGACCCATTACGGGTGCAGGCAATGAGGCAGTGATCGCTGAGATCTTGGTTGAAAACAGCAGAGGTGTAATTAGAGGGCACATTGGTTAGGATGATATCTATGAGGGTGCCAGAGTTTGCGGCTTTGGGGTTGTACCTGGTGGGTTCATTAATAATTTGTGTGAGATTGAGGGCATCAAGCTTGGATTGTAGAATGGCTGGGGTGTTAAGCATGTCCCAGTTTATGTCGCCTAGTAGCACGAGCTCTGAAGATAGATGGGGGGCAATCAGTTCACATATGGTGTCCAGAGCACAGCTAGGGGCCGAGGGGGGTCTATAGCAGGCGGCAACGGTGAGAGACTTGTTTTTGGAGAGATGGATTTTTAGAAGTAGAAGTTCAAATTGTTTGGGTACAGACCTGGATAGCAGGACAGAACTCTGCAGGCTATCTCTGCAGTAGATTGCAACACCGCCCCCTTTGGTCGTTCTATCTTGTCTGAAAACGTTGTAGTTAGGGATGAAGATTTCACAGTTTTTGGTGGACTTCCTAAGCCAAGATTCAGACACAGCTAGGACATCCGGGTTGGCAGAGTGTGCTAAAGCAGTGAATAAAACAAACTTAGGGAGGAGGCTTCTAATGTTAACATGCATGAAACCAAGGCTATTACGGTTACAGAAGTCATCAAAAGAGAGCGCCTGGGGAGTAGGTGTGGAGCCAGGCACTGCAGGGCCTGGATTCACCTCTACATCCCCAGAGGAGCAGAGAAGAATAAGTATGAGGGTACGGCTAAAAGCTATAAGAATTGGTCGTCTGTGACGTCCAGAATAGAGAGAAAAAGGAGCAGGTTTCTGGGGGCGATAAAATAGCTTCAAGGTATAATGTACAGACAAAGGTATGGTGGGATGTGAGTACAGAGGAGGTAAACCTAGGCATTTAGTGATTATGAGAGAGATATTGTCTCTAGAAACATCATTGAAACCAGAAGATGTCATAGCATGTGTGGGTGGAGGAACTGAGAGGTTGGATAAGGTATAATGAGCAGGGCTAGAGGCTCTACAGTGAAATAAGCCAATAAACACTAACCAGAACAGCAATGGACAAGGCATATTGACATTAAGGAGAGGCATGCTTAGCCGAGTGATCAGAGGGTCCAGTGAGATTCAGACAGCTAGCCGGGCCGTAGGTAGCAAGCTGGTGGAAGATGGGAGGGAGGTCTGTTTTTAGCCACCTCGTGCGTTTCCGTCTGTGGGTTAGTGGGGTTCCGTGTGGAAGGGGAGACCTGTCCAAGTTGGCAAAATAGTTAGTTATAGTGGCCCAAGAAAAGTGCGTAGTGAATAGTGTTCCATTTGAGACATATAATCATAAAAGCTAATTTACTAAATAAACCCAGAACCAACAATGCCATTAATTTGGAATGCATAACATTGTTCATCATCAACAATAATTCAGATACATCCATATACGCTGTAGTGCACTACGTAGGGAATAGGTTGCCATTTGAGACACAGACTTTTTGTTGCAATGAAGTCACGTCCTTGGTTGGTACCTGTGGGTTGAATCCTACTTTAAGCAGTGCACATGGAAGCCGTACCTCACATGCACACGTAACTGGAGACTCAGGCTGACACTCATGCTTGATTTAAGGGAATGTTCAGGTTACAAGCGACCATACCTGGGTTCAAATAGTATTTATTTTTCTTTCCAATACTTTGACCGGTTGCTTTAGCCTGCCAGGAGTGCCAGATGGGCAGGGTTCTAGACTTTTGAGACTTGCCTATGAGTTCCATTGCTGCCAGGCAAGCTCAATCAAGCCCAGATAAAGTATTTGAAAGAAAGCAGATACTATTTGAACCGAGGTATGTTCGCTCGTAACCTGAAGAAGCATTTAATGAAGCATTAAATCAAGTATTAGTGTCAGTCTGAGTCTCCAGTTATGTGTGCATGTGAGGTTCAGCTTCCATGTTCCCTGCTTAAAGTAGGATTTGAACCGTAGATACCAACCACAGACGTGGTAAGGATTGGGGCCCTAGGCTTGGTGTGTCTGGTGAGAGAGAGTAGGGGAAATATATATATATATATATATATATATATATATATATATATAGAGAGAGAGAGAGAGAGAGAGAGAGAGAGAGAGAGAGATCTACCTCACATGCTTTGGCAATGTTAACACGTTTCCCATGCCAATAAAGCCCCTTGAATTGAATTGAGAGAGAGAGAGAGAGAGAGAGAGAGAGAGGGGGGGGGGGGGTTGTAACTTGACCTACGCTGGATTCAACACTACTTCATCTGTGATTGCCAGGAGCTAAGGACCAATAAAAATAGTCCCAAAATAGGTAAACCCCGCCCATCTTGCACATGTAGGCTAAAGAAAAAGCTCAAAGAACTTGAAAGAGTTCAGATACTATGGCACACATACATCCAGCATTCAGTTCATGGAGTTACACACATACATCCAGCATTCAGTTCATGGAGTTACATACATAAATCCAGCATTCAGTTCATGGAGTTACACACATACATCCAGCATTCAGTTCATGGAGTTACATACATACATCTAGCATTCAGTTCATGGAGTTACATACATACATCCAGCATTCAGTTCATGGAGTTACATACATACATCTAGCATTCAGTTCATGGAGTTACACACAGGTACTGATATAGACACACATACAAACACACACATACGCACCCACTCACACACACATACGCACCCATACACACATAAACACATGCATACACACACACACACACACAAACACACATGAACACAAAATACCAATATCCCCTCCCTCCTTCAGTCTCTCCCTCCCTCTTCTCCCTCTCCCTCCCGCTCTCTCTCACAACTGTCTCCCTCTTTCACTCTCTCTCTCTCTCTCACTCTCTTTCCCTCCCTCCCCCTCTCTTTCTCTCCTCCCCTTTTCGTTCCTCTCTCCACCTTCTTGCACTCTTGCTCAGAAAAATAATCCATGGAGGCTCTCAGACTAGAAGCTGGAGGATTAGGGTCCCTCTCAGGGGGTTCCACCCCGCTCAAGGCCCTTCTCCCTGGGGCAGAGGGCTTCGTTCTTCCCCCTGGAGATCCAGAGCTGTGCCGGGAGCATGGAGAGAAGTTTACCTTGTTCTGTGTGGATGACTTGGAGCCAGTGTGCAGTCAGTGTGGACTGACTGAGACCCACGAGGGGCACAGAGTCTACCCCATAACGGAGGCTGTACCTGACTGTAAGGTAAGAGACAGACAGACGGACGGACGGACGGACGGACGGACGGACAGGCAGGTAGGCACGCAGACAGACAAACACACAGACAGACTGGTAGACAGACAGACAAGCACACAGACATACAGACATACAGACAGACAGACATGTCTACAAGCTACCTACACCCCTAATTTATGTAACTTCGCATTTAAATATCTGTTCATCGAGTATCTGCCATTTAGCAGATACTTTTATGTGGCATATCTGTGCAGTTACATAAGATAGTGTGTGTGGTTTGCACTGTATGTTTCGCAATCCACTCTGTTGTTGTTGCCATGCCACATACATACAGATGTAGCATCGTAATTTGACCAGCATTGTCGCAGCAAAAGAATCCTGCAGCAACAGGATTTGAACGTTCAGTCCATAATGTTGCTTGATCGGTGGTTAGTCTATTAGCTGGCTAATATGAGGCTACATGAAGTGTGATACTGTTAATTTAACCGTGTGTTACTGCAGGTTTTCAGTGAATTGATGTAAATCATGAAGCTCATCTGCATTTTGTGTGGTGCAGGAAAATTCTCAGCAACAAAAGAGTTATGCCATTAAGATCCTACACCTGTACGTGTTTGACTCATGAAGTGTTATTTCGGTTCCTGTCTCCATGTGCTTTGACACTTAACTGACACGTAGAGTAATATGACCTAGTCTATGAGGCCACACACACACACACACACACACACACACACACACACACACACACACACACACACACACACACACACACACACACACACACACACACACACACACACACACACACACACACACACACACACAAGCACACTGGCCATCTGGCATTTCAGGCAAATGACAGATGGGTTTGTCCACTTTTAGCCCAGTGGGCTAGTGTAACTTGTTTCTTTTTTAGCAATATTATTATCTGGGTAATAATGGGGGATTCACAAAAAAGGCCTCAAGGGAAAAAATGGGCCAGTGTGGGGGCCCTTAAAATGGGCCATTGTGGGGTCCTTAAAATGGGCCAGTGTGGGGGCCCTTAAAATGGGCCAGTGTGGGGGCCCTTTAAAATGGGCCAGTGTGGGGGCCCTTAAAATGGGCCAGTGTGGGGGCCTATTTTGGGACTGTTGGAACAGTCCCAAAATGTTTTGCAGGTCATCAATCAAGTTGTCAAGAACTTTCAAAATGTGTGAAGCAAAACACATCCCACTGTGACACTTTCTGTATGTTGAAAGTTCTATATCTTCAGTAATTTTTTTGTTGTTGCAATTCGATCACTTTACAACTTCATTTTCATTACCTCAAAAAATCGAATCAAATCAAATCTCCTTCCAGCACAATACCAGTGTCTACATATGTGAAAACAGCACATTTCTACGTTTTGCAGAAGAAAAAAAATAAGTAAAACATCTCTATTGATGACATCATCAAAAGTTGAAACATTTTCCAAACCTCGTTTTAGGTTTTGAAAATCACCGTTTTTCTTACTTTTAATCCCACGCTGTGATGTCACATAGAAGCATTTTTGGGGGACTTTTCTTTTCTTTTTAATCACAGATCATAGAGAATATCATTCACGATTGACAGCGATGATGGCATATTTTGAAAGTAGGTAGGCCTAATTTGGTGTTTGAGGGTATAAAAATACAAACATTTCTTCAAGTCAATGTGTGTAAGAAATGATGACACCATTTATTTATTATTTTTTGTGCACTGGCAACAACAAAAAAAAACTGTCACTAAACCACTGTTTAAAGAGAGTACTAAGTAGAACATAATTATATACAGTCTCCAATCTTTATATAATTTTTTAAAAGGCCGACAGGATATCATTTATCCCGGTCTCTGGCCCACACTCCAGTACAGTAGGTGGCGGTAATGCATCATTACACTTTGACTGCCACCCGCAGATAAACCCCCGAAGAAGTATAAGGAGCTCGTCAGCCAGCCCCGTAGCTTGCTAGCCAACATAGCCGGAACATTGTAGCTCTTTAGACGGTTTCGGTGAATGGGAAGTTGCTGTGTTTGAAACACACGTCTGTCGTATCTACTAGTTACCCCGTTTAATTGCATATTTACGTTGTTAGTCATCTAGCTGGCTGGTTAAGTTAGCACTAGGCTAGTTGTTTATGCTAACTAACTAGCTAGCTAACATCCCCGACCATGAGCTCACTAAACTACTCCCCCACTGCCAAAGAACAGGAGGTCTGCTGGACGGAGAAAGAGGGTCTGTGGCTTAATATTGTCGTGAAAGAAGAAGAGGAAGAGGAGGACGTCACAGTGAAAGGAGATACAGAAGCGCTCAGAGTGAAAGAGAAGGAGGAGAAAGAGGGGGATGTCGTTTTTGGAGTGAAGGAGCAGGGGGAGGTTACTGTCACATTGGAAAATGAGGAAGACAAAACTGGAGATCTGATGAACGCCGGTAAGTAACTAGTGGGGTGATGATAATGAGCTGAAGGAACCTTTAATGTTCTGTTTAGAGGCGAATTGGCTCTGACAGCCAAAAACTCAATCTAAACGTGAATCGGTTCTCAATTGCGGTACAGTTCTAGAAACATAAATCCCTCTACTTTCATATCACATCAAGATAATTAACCAAATGCTAAATATACACTTACTGTACACCATAGGAGGCTGGTGGAAGGATCTATAGGAGGACAGGCTCATTGTAATGGCTGTAATAGAATAAATGGAACGGTATTAAACATATACAAACCACCTTCGGATCCATTCCAGCCATTACAATGAGCCCATCCTCCTATAGCTCCTTCCACCAGCCTCCACTACTGTACACTGTGTTAACCAAAGTGAATGATAGAGGTCTTCAGTGGCCAAAAGACTATTAGTATGGGCAGAGCCATTGAAGGCTTCCATCATTTCAATGTAGTCAACTGCGTGGGACTTCCAACTTCATTGGCTGAGCCCTCCTGGTGACCCAGTTGGAGTCACGTCCAACCGGGTCATCAGGTGGGATCAGCCAATCGTGAAGAAGAAAATGGACTACTTCAAAATGGAGATAGCCTCAATGGCGCTGCCCATAAGGCTGTCAGAGACACTATAATGGCACAGATACAATGAGGAATCGTCTCTCTCTCTATAGTTGCAACAGTCGCAGCCGACAGTATTTTTCTGTGACAACACGTTTGTGTTGTGTGTCTTCTGTTTACACACAGGTGTTAGCAGACCCAGAAAGCTAATTAGCACAGGTAGTCCACTCTGTCTTCTGTTTACACACAGGTGTTAGGAGACACAGATAGCTAATTAGCACAGGTAGTCCACTCTGTCTTCTGTTTACACACAGGTGTTAGGAGACACAGATAGCTAATTAGCACAGGTAGACCCCTCTGTCTTCTGTTTACACACAGGTGTTAGGAGACACAGATGGCTAATTAGCACAGGTAGGCCACTCTGTTTTCCGGCTGTTTTCTGTAAACACCCTCTGTAACATGGCGATGGCCGTGTGGGAACCCTCACCCTCACTGTAACCTTTTTTCATTTTTTATATAATTTCTTGCTGATATGTACCACAAACGATGCATGTTAATGTTCAGACCGAGCATCTGGCCTCTTAACAAAACTCCCCCGTACAGAAGACGCCTTCATCCAATGACTCTTATCAAATTTTATTGGTCACACATTTAGATGTTATTGCGGGTGTAGTGAAAAGCTTGTGTTTCTAGCTCCGACAGTGCAGTAGTATCTAACAATTCACAACAACAATAATACACACACATCTAAAAGTAAAATAATGGAATTCTGTGTAAAATAATGGAACTGAGAGTCATGATCAAGTCCTTGACGGTTGATGAAGAAAACAATACATTATTCAAATACTGAGCTAGCCTATAGTGTACGCTCACAAAATGGAGGAATTCTATACAATTGCTCAGAGAAAGATATTCTCAAAGGTAGTATGTACCGGAGCGCCAAGTCGAGGTCCAAGAGGCTCCTAAACAGCTTCTACCCCCAAGCCATAAGACTCCTGAACAGCTAATCAAATGGCTGCCCAGCCCCCCCCCACCCCCTCTTCTACACTGCTGCTACTCTGTTATTATCTATGCAAAGTCACTTTAATAACTCTACCTACATGTACATATTACCTCGACACCGGTGCCCCCGCACATTGACTCTGTACCGGTGCCCCCGCACATTGACTCTGTACCGGTGCCCCCTGTTTATAGCTCCACTATTGTTATTTACTGCTGCTGCTCTTTAATTATTTGTTATTCTTATCTCATACTTTTTTTGTTGTAGGTATTTTCTTAAAACTGCATTGTTGGTCAAGGGCTTGTAGGTAAGCATTTCACTGGTGTATTCGGTGCATGTGACAAATACAATTTGATTTTCATTTTATTCGCAAAAAGTTAGGGGTCAGAATTATGGACACCTCTGTTTTCATTACCTTTCAATACCTCACATTGTCAGAATAACGGCACTGAGCCTTTTTCTAAAATGTGTTTCTAAAAAGTGTTGTTGGGAGGGATCTTTGACTAATTCCTCCATACAGAATCCTTCCAGATCTTTGACTAATTCCTCCATACAGAATCCTTCCAGATCTTTGACTAATTCCTCCATACAGAATCCTTCCAGATCTTTGACTAATTCCTCCATACAGAATCCTTCCAGATCTGTGAAATCTTTTTGTCTCTTATGGGCTGTCCTTGTCAATCCAAACCACAGGTTTTCAATACGTTTCAAGTCATTGACATGGATTGAAACAACATTTGAGATTTTGAGGCCAATTATACATTTATTTACAGATTTTGATGTGTGCTTGGGGTTATTGTCTTGCTGGAAGATCCACTTGCAGCCAAGCGTCAGCCTCCTGGCAGAGGCAACAAGGTTTTTGGCTAAAATGTCCTGGTAATATGTGAAGTACCAGGATATGATGCCGTTGACCTTAACAAGGGCCCCAGTGGAAGCAAAATAGCCCCATAGCATAAAATATCCACCACCATATTTTACAGTAGCTATGGGGTTATTTTCTGCCCATGCATTCTAATTTCGAAGACAAACCCACCACTGGCGTACGTGGCCAGACGGCTCTATTTTCATGTCATCCCATACATGTAAATGCCTGGAGTTTTCTAACCAGCTTTGGCACTTGGATTGGAACTGGTGCTTTGGTCAGATGACATGAAAATAGAGCTCTTTGGTCAAGCCACACCAGTGGTATTGAGAACAGAGGTGTCTATTTCAGGAATTGAAAACTGAGATGCCCATAATTTTGACCCCTTCCTTTTTGAGAATGTTTTATGACTTGCTAAACAAAATCTCTTTCTCTGAGCAATTGTAATAGTATAAAATAATATAATTTCCCAAATTTCTCTCAGTATTTTAATGATTTATTGTAGACAGTCATTATTGTTCATCTTTATCCGCGGTGTACACACTTTAACACAAACTCTGCAGTTTGCCCATGAGAGCAAAATTATTATATATGTTTTTAAACATTATTTAATGAATTTGTTTTTAAAATCTCAATGGTGTTATTTGTTTTTTAGTTATCAGGTAACGGTCCGATCTGATTTGAAATCTCTAAGATACTATATCATGTTTATTATTACAAGAGGTTGTAATTTATAGCCAAATTATGAAGAGGACCGAATCAGGAAAAGGGAAAGATCAAATTATGAAGAGGACAGAATTAGGAAAAGGAAGGATTATTTTGATATGGATTAAATGTTAAAAATTAAACAACAGGTTATTGAATTTAAGCAATAAGGCATACGAACATTTCTATTCAATAACACAAACTAAAATATCAACTAATACATGGTCTTTCTGATAGCACTGTCTAACAGATATAGAGCAGGCATCAGCCAGTCGTTAGCTCTATTTCTGATAGCACTGTCTAACAGATATAGAGCAGGCATCAGCCAGTCGTTAGCTCTATTTCTGATACCACTGTCTAACAGATATAGAGCAGGCATCAGCCAGTCGTTAGCTCTATTTCTGAGGTTGAGAGAAAAAGCTTCTGTAAGCATAGTTTCTAGTCAAGCACACTGGTTGTCCATTCTAAACAGAAATGATTTCTATGCTGGCAGTCTAATCTTCTTTTCCCTTGCTAGCTAGCCAACTAAAGCTAACACAGTCGCATCAAGTTCACCTTTGTTTATTTGTTATATAAACATGATGAACGTGGGGTAAACAGTGCCATTTATTTTTTATTTAACTAGGCAAGTCAGTTAAGAACAAATTCTTATTTACAATGACGGCCTACAGCGGCAATAAGATGCTTCGTTACAGGTTTATCTCTTGACAGTGCAACAACACTATAAAATTAAATGAGATAGAAACAGAATTTTGCAAGAATATATTGCAGAATATAATAGAAGATAGTCAACTAATTAAAAACTGATATTTCCAACCTGGGCCGGGGAATTGTGCAGTAGACTGTGTTGGTAGTGGGACATTGAGCAGTATAATGAATGAAAATACCATTCACTTAGGCATTTTGATCGATGTACGGATCAATTAAGTTCATATCTTATCATAATCTTGTGCAACTCAATACATTTTCTAGTTAGTTCAATACATTTAGTTGATTTCCTACTATGATCAATACATTTTCTAATGTTGCTGAATTCTGTTTTAATGTCTGTAATCCGTGATTCCGTTCTGCACATCGGAGATTTGATTGGGTCTTACAGATGGCAAGGTTTATACAATTCCCCTCTGTTTCATACCAAATGTTAGGCAAGAAGCATGGGGTAAAAATGGAGATTAGTTTATGAATTGCCAGGCTGGGCTGTGGGACAGTGCGTAGGGATAATTCAAATGGAACTATTAAAGCGATGCATCAGGATTTTAGCAACGAGGCCCTGTATCTACTTCCCTAGAGGCAGATGAACTTGTGAATACCATTTTTATGTCTCTCTGTCAAGTATGAAGTTAGTTAGTTAGTTTCTGCTAGCATGCTAGCAGATACTATAGACTTCCAGTGATTATGCTAACGCTAGTTAGCAATTGCGCTACGGCTACTTAGAAACTTCCGTCAAACTGCATGCATAGACATACAAATGGTATCCATGAGTTCATCTGACTCTGGGGAAGTAGATATTGTGAAAATTCCGAAATATCCCTTTAACAGGCATTACCTGTGGATTATTGTGAATAACTAACAGCTATCAACCAATCAGCATCCAGGATCCAAATGTACCGTTTGGGATCTAGTCTGGATTAAACCTCATAGGAAGACAGTTTAATCATGTGGAGGTTTAATTTCAGTTTAACTAAATACTCTGTTTGTCTTTGGCAGGAGAGAGGCCAGACTTTCCCTCTGACAGTGGGAAGAGTCCCTCAGGTGAACCAGACCCAGAGACACCCAAACCAGTGAGACCACACCACTGCTCCCACTGCGGAAAGAGTTTTACCTGGTTATCAAAGCTGAAAGAGCACGAGAGAACACACACTGGAGAAAAGCCTTACCAGTGTGCCATTTGTGGAAAGACTTTTACCCAGTTAGGGGGCTTTCAATATCATGAGCGGACACACAGACAAAAAAATACCTACCACTGCTCTCAGAATGGAAAAACATTTACCCAGTTAGGGAACCTGAAAAAGAATGAGAGAATACACACACAGGGAGAGAAGACAAACCACTGTTCCCAGTGCGGAAAGAGTTTTAAATGGTTATCAAAGCTGAAAGAGCACGAGAGGACTCACACAGGAGAAAAACCTTTCCAATGCTCCCATTGTGAAAAGAAATTTAACCAGTCATCGCATCTGAAAGAGCATGAGAGAATACACTCTGGAGAGAAGCCTTTCCAATGTTCTCAGTGTGGAAAGGGTTTTACCTGGTTATGGAACCTGAAAACACACGAGAGGACACACACAGGAGAAAAGCCGTACCAATGCTCCCTGTGTGGAAAGACTTTTACCCAGTTAGGGGGCTTTAAATATCACGAGAGAACACACACAGAAAAAAAGACCTACCACTGCTCTCTGTGTGAAAAGACATTTACTCGGTTAGGGAACCTAAAAAAGCATGAGACAATACACACACAGGAAGAGAAGGCTCCCAGTGCAGAAAGACTTTTAGTCAGTTAGGGAACCTGAAAGAGTATGAAATAACACATACAGTGGGGGGGGAAAGTATTTGATCCCCTGCTGATTTTGTACGTTTGCCCACTTACAAAGAAATTATCAGTCTATAATTTTAATAGTAGGTTTATTTGAACAGTGAGAGACAGAATAACAAAAAAAACAGAAAAATGCATGTCAAAAATGTTATAAAATGATTTGCATTTTAATGAGGGAAATAAGTATTTGACCCCTCTGCAAAACATGACTTAGTACTTGGTGGCAAAACCCTTGTTGGCAATCACAGAGGTCAGACGTTTCTTGTAGTTGGCCACCAGGTTTGCACACATCTCAGGAGGGATTTTGTCCCACTCCTCTTTGCAGATCTTCTCCAAGTCATTAAGGTTTCGAGGCTGACGTTTGGCAACTCGAACCTTCAGCTCCCTCCACAGATTTTCTATGGGATTAAGGTCTGGAGACTGGCTAGGGCACTCCAGGACCTTAATGTGCTTCTTCTTGAGCCACTCCTTTGTTGCCTTGGCCATGTGTTTTGGGTCATTGTCATGCTGGAATACCCATCCACGACCCATTTTCAATGCCCTGGCTGAGGGAAGGAGGTTCTCACCCAAGATTTGACAGTACATGGACCCGTCCATCGTCCCTTTGATGCGGTGAAGTTGTCATGTCCCCTTAGCAGAAAAACACCCCCAAAGCATAATGTTTCCACCTCCATGTTTGATGGTGGAGATGGTGTTCTTGGGGTCATAGGCAGCATTCCTCCTCCTCCAAACACGGCGAGTTGAGTTGATGTCAAATAGCTCCATTTTGGTCTTCTCTGACCACAACACTCACCAGTTGTCCTCTGAGTCATTCTGATGTTCATTGGCAAACTGGACCATTTTTTACTCGGTGGGGTGGTCAAAATTGACAAATTTTTTTATATATTAAAATACAAAAATGAAAAAGGTGACATGGCCTGCGGCCCATGGGCCTGTATATATTTGTACGATTTTTGGGCAATTTCTCAGTTATACTAATGAGCCTTTGGCTGATCAGTGCAGTAGAACCTTCACTGGGCAACGGTCGGCTCCCCTACCAAGTTGGGCTGGCCAATTTTCCCATTCAAAGTCAAACGCGGCATCAGCAAAGAGACGTGCTCCGACTGTCATCAGTTGGGCAGCCAATATAGACTGTCATCAGTTGGGCAGCCAATATAGACTGTCATCAGTTGGGCAGCCAATATAGACTGTCATCAGTTGGGCAGCCAATATAGACTGTCATCAGTTGGGCAGCCAATATAGACTGTCATCAGTTGGGCAGCCAATATAGACTGTCATCAGTTGGGCAGCCAATATAGACTGTCATCAGTTGGGCATCCAGTATAGACTGTCATCAGTTGGGCATCCAGTATAGACTGTCATCAGTAAGACAGCCAGTATAGACTGTCATCAGTAAGACAGCCAATATAGACTGTCATCAGTAAGACAGCCAATATAGACTGTCATCAGTTGGGCATCCAGTATAGACTGTCATCAGTTGGGCAGCCAATATAGACTGTCATCAGTTGGGCAGCCAGTATAGACTGTCATCATTTGGGCAGCCAATATAGACTGTCATCAGTTGGGCATCCAGTATAGACTGTCATCAGTAAGACAGCCAATATAGACTGTCATCAGTTGGGCATCCAGTATAGACTGTCATCAGTTAGGCAGCCAATATAGACTGTCATCAGTAAGGCAGCCAATATAGACTGTCATCAGTAAGGCAGCCAATATAGACTGTCATCAGTTAGGCAGCCAATATAGACTGTCATCAGTAAGACAGCCAATATAGACTGTCATCAGTAAGACAGCCAATATAGACTGTCATCAGTAAGGCAGCCAATATAGACTGTCATCAGTAAGGGCAGCCAATATAGACTGTCATCAGTAAGGCAGCCAATATAGACTGTCATCAGTAAGACAGCCAAGATCATGGATCGTAATAAAGGATGAAGGCTACAACCTTCTCTGGCTGTTGTAACTAAGGATATTATAGTAGCAGAAGGCTACAACCTTCTCTGGCTGTTGTAACTAAGGATATTACAGTAGCACAAGGCTACAACCTTCTCTGGCTGTTGTAACTAAGGATATTACAGTAGCACAAGGCTACAACCTTCTCTGACTGTTGTAACTAAGGATATTACAGTAGCAGAAGGCTACAACCTTCTCTGGCTGTTGTAACTAAGGATATTACAGTAGCACAAGGCTACAACCTTCTCTGGCTGTTGTAACTAAGGATATTACAGTAGCACAAGGCTACAACCTTCTCTGGCTGTTGTAACTAAGGATATTACAGTAGCAGAAGGCTACAACCTTCTCTGGCTGTTGTAACTAAGGATATTACAGTAGCACAAGGCTACAACCTTCTCTGGCTGTTGTAACTAAGGATATTACAGTAGCACAAGGCTACAACCTTCTCTGGCTGTTGTAACTAAGGATATTACAGTAGCAGAAGGCTACAACCTTCTCTGGCTGTTGTAACTAAGGATATTACAGTAGCACAAGGCTACAACCTTCTCTGGCTGTTGTAACTAAGGATATTACAGTAGCACAAGGCTACAACCTTCTCTGACTGTTGTAACTAAGGATATTACAGTAGCAGAAGGCTACAACCTTCTCTGGCTGTTGTAACTAAGGATATTACAGTAGCAGAAGGCTACAACCTTCTCTGGCTGTTGTAACTAAGGATATTACAGTAGCACAAGGCTACAACCTTCTCTGACTGTTGTAACTAAGGATATTACAGTAGCACAAGGCTACAACCTTCTCTGGCTGTTGTAACTAAGGATATTACAGTAGCACAAGGCTACAACCTTCTCTGGCTGTTGTAACTAAGGATATTACAGTAGCACAAGGCTACAACCTTCTCTGACTGTTGTAACTAAGGATATTACAGTAGCAGAAGGCTACAACCTTCTCTGGCTGTTGTAACTAAGGATATTACAGTAGCACAAGGCTACAACCTTCTCTGGCTGTTGTAACTAAGGATATTACAGTAGCACAAGGCTACAACCTTCTCTGACTGTTGTAACTAAGGATATTACAGTAGCAGAAGGCTACAACCTTCTCTGGCTGTTGTAACTAAGGATATTACAGTAGCACAAGGCTACAACCTTCTCTGGCTGTTGTAACTAAGGATATTACAGTAGCACAAGGCTACAACCTTCTCTGACTGTTGTAACTAAGGATATTACAGTAGCAGAAGGCTACAACCTTCTCTGGCTGTTGTAACTAAGGATATTACAGTAGCAGAAGGCTACAACCTTCTCTGGCTGTTGTAACTAAGGATATTACAGTAGCACAAGGCTACAACCTTCTCTGACTGTTGTAACTAAGGATATTACAGTAGCACAAGGCTACAACCTTCTCTGGCTGTTGTAACTAAGGATATTACAGTAGCAGAAGGCTACAACCTTCTCTGGCTGTTGTAACTAAGGATATTACAGTAGCAGAAGGCTACAACCTTCTCTGGCTGTTGTAACTAAGGATATTACAGTAGCAGAAGGCTACAACCTTCTCTGGCTGTTGTAACTAAGGATATTACAGTAGCAGAAGGCTACAACCTTCTCTGGCTGTTGTAACTAAGGATATTACAGTAGCACAAGGCTACAACCTTCTCTGGCTGTTGTAACTAAGGATATTACAGTAGCAGAAGGCTACAACCTTCTCTGGCTGTTGTAACTAAGGATATTACAGTAGCAGAAGGCTACAACCTTCTCTGGCTGTTGTAACTAAGGATATTACAGTAGCAGAAGGCTACAACCTTCTCTGGCTGTTGTAACTAAGGATATTACAGTAGCAGAAGGCTACAACCTTCTCTGGCTGTTGTAACTAAGGGTATTACAGTAGCAGAAGGCTACAACCTTCTCTGGCTGTTGTAACTAAGGGTATTACAGTAGCAGAAGGCTACAACCTTCTCTGGCTGTTGTAACTAAGGATATTACAGTAGCAGAAGGCTACAACCTTCTCTGGCTGTTGTAACTAAGGATATTACAGTAGCAGAAGGATACAACCTTCTCTGGCTGTTGTAACTAAGGGTATTACAGTAGCAGAAGGATACAACCTCTGTCTGTTGTAAGTAAGGATATTGCAGAAGCAGGGCATTGTATTGGGGCAAAACAATCTGCGTTTTAACCACACGTTTACATTTGTGATGACGTAATCTTTATAGTTATGCTGCCATATCTTAGCCTGAGATGCTGAAAAAGAACACTACTATTTTGACTGCTTGTCTGTTCCCTGTGTTTGTAATGATGCTGAATACAGAACATTAAATTACTATTTAGACTGCCTGTCTGTGTCTTGCTTGTATGGAAAATGCTGCCGAGATCGCTGTATGCAGCGAAACCTTTGGTTTTAGAAGTGGAATTGACATAACTTTTTTTGGTTTGCTTTTTTGTCATATAAACTCTCCAAACAGCCTACCCGGCTGCTTGGAGGTGTCCGCATGGTCCCAAAGCACACTGTCAACGTTTTTTTTGTATCACATTCCAATGATAAAACTGGGGGGGACAAAAATGCCATTTCTGAATGTGATGGGGACATGTCCCCCCCAGGTCCTAGGGAAAGTTGCGCCCCTGGCTGCATGTAACTCCCCACCTGAGTGTTTTTCCCCAATGCAAAAATCTGCGTAACCCAGGCTACAACTGTTATTTTGCTTCTCAATGATCATGCAAGTGAAGTACCACACAATTTGATGGACGGCACATTTATTTAAATTCTCCAGAGTCCCACCTCTGGGCAGCCACTCCATAGCCGGTAAGCAGAGCTTGACAGTGGCGAGTTCATTTTGCATGGCCCGGTGCCCTGGATGGGTGGAGTTTGTACATTTTAGAACATTCCATTGGTCCTTAAGTGAAATCTCCACCCACCGGGGCCCTGGGGTTCTACTAAACTAACAAATGGAATGGTGTTAAGCTGGTCATACCATGGATCATTTAGCTATTTGATTTAGAGTTTTAGGACCCCTGTAGGTATATAATTTAATTTTAATAGAATATTGAATTTGTCCTTTACTACTATATCCCATAGAAACACATTGAATAACACATTCATAAATGGCAAGACGTGTCTGTCATATACAGTGCATTCGGAACGTATTCAGACCCCTTGACTTTTTACACATTTTGTTACGTTGCAGCCTTATTCAAAAATGCATTAAATAAATACAAATTCTCAGCAATCAACACACAATGCCCCATAATGACAAAGCGAAAACAGGTTTTTAGAAATGTTTGCAAATGTATGAAAAAAGATACCTTATTTACATAAGTATTGAGACCCTTTGCTATGAGAATCGAAATTGAGGCACCTGAAGACTCAGACCATGAGACACAATATTCTCTGGTCTGATGAAACCAAGATTGAACTCTTTGGCCTGAATGTCAAGCGTCACGCCTGGAGGAAACCTGACACCATCCCTATGGTGAAGCATGGAGGTGGCAGCATCATGCTGTGGGGATATTTTTCAGCTGCAGGGACTGGGACTCGTCAGGATCGAGGAAAAAAATGACAGAGCACAGTACAGAGAGATTCTTGATGAAAACCTGCTCCATAGCACTCAGGACCTGACTGCAGCGAAGGTTCACCTTCCAACAGGACAACGACACTAAGCACACAGCCAAGGCAACGCAGGAGTGGCTTCGGGACAAGTCTGAATGTCCTTGAATGGCCCGGCCAGAGCCCGGACTTGAACCAGATCAAACATCTCTGGTGAGAGTTTGCCATTTCCCCATTCATATAATGAGGGATCCTGTTTTCTGCTAACAACGTCTGCAGTACCGCGGTCGGCCTTGACTTTCCGTGGCTTCAATGAGGGAATCGTTCTCCCCTGAGTATGCTGCGTCGTTAAGAAACATACAAACATCTCTTTTCCACAAAATATATGTTGACATTTTTTGAAACTATTTTGCATTGGGGAGGTAGATAAAGTGTTTATCATAGTCAATCGCCTTTGTATTTTTTTAATTTGGTTTATTTGGATGGGGACAAACACATTGACACACTGAACAACAATCGTCCGATGCATTGCACTGAAGTATTACTAGCAAATGTTCAACACCAGTCGCTATGAAAAAAAAAAAGTATACATCTATTGTATTGTGATACGCTGGTTGTCATTCTTCCTACTGCCCACCAGGGGGAGCTGAACTCTTCACTGGGGAAGCTGCTAGGGAAGAGCAGGAGGTTTGAGAAGGTTACGCGGATCTTTGAACACGCCTCCCAACACAACCAGGTACGACTTGCATTGTCGGTCTGTCAATGAATCAATCACAACTAAACAATCGCTGTATTTATAAAGCCCCTTTTACATGAGTTGTCACAAATCAGCTGTCACAAAGTTATCACATCTGTGCACCCTGCCTCCACCCTCCCTCCCTCCCTCCCTCCCCCAGAGCCATGCCCAGCAGACAGAGAGACAGATAAAGGAGGAGTTTGAGAAGCTGCACCAGTTCCTGAGAGAGGAGGAGGAGGCCAGACTAGCAAGGCTGAGGGAGGAAGAGGAGGAGAGGAATAGAGTGATGAAGGAGAAGAGAGAGAGAATGGGAAAAGAGATGGAGCTGCTGGCTAAAACCATCCGAGAGATCGAGGAAGAGATGAAGGAAGACAGGGATGACATCGCCTTTCTGCAGGTGTGTGTGTGTGTGTGTGTGTGTGTGTGTGAGAGTGTGATGGCATACTGTGCATTGGCATAAATGTGATAAGACATTGCTTTGTCTTCCAGAATTACCAGAAGACAATAAAGAGGTATGCAGACTCTCTCTGTCTCTCTCCCTCTGTCTCTCTCTCCCTGTTTCTCTCGCTCTGTGCTTCTCTTTTCGTTTTCTTCTGAGCACAAATCACACAGACACACACAGAGCCCTGTAACAGAATTGTGTGTGTGTGTTGTGTAGGACGTGGCAGAGTCATGGGGAGCCAGAGGAGGTGTGTGGTCCTCTGATAGACGTGTCCAAACACCTGACCAACCTCCTCTACACCGTCTGGAATGACATGCTGCACATAGCGCCTTACAGTAAGTCTGGGGAGAGGAGGGGAGTGGTGTGTGTGTGTGTGTGTGTGTGTGTGTGTGTGTGTGTGTGTGTGTGTGTGTGTGTGTGTGTGTGTGTGTGTGTGTGTGTCCTATCTCACCCCGTCCCCCTCTTCCCCCAACCCCTCCCTTCCAGCTCCAGTAACCCTGGACCCGACCACGTCCTGCCCGTCTCTGGTCCTCTCCCCTGGGCTAACCTCTGTCCAGCTGGGAAAGGAGAGGATCCAGATCCAGCCCGCTAACCCGGAGAGATTTGACCCGATCGACTGCACTCTGGGCTGGGAAGGATTCAGCGCCGGCACCCACTGCTGGACAGTGGAGGTGGCACTCACTGACTGAGGATGGGTTCCAAATGGCACACTGTTCACTATTTGGTGTTTTTGACCAGAACCCATAAACACACTCTGATGGAGGTTCTTGGTGCTTTGGACCAGGGCCCATAAACACACACACTGATGGAGGTTCTTGGTGCTTTTGACCAGAGCCCATACACACACACTGATGGAGGTTCTTGGTGCTTTTGACCAGGGCCCATATACACACTCTGATGGAGGTTCTTGGTGCTTTGGACCAGGGCCCATAAACACACACACTGATGGAGGTTATTGGTGCTTTTGACCAGGGCCCATAAACACACACTGATGGAGATTCTTGGTGCTTTGGACCAGGGCCCATACACACACTCTGATGGAGGTTCTTGGTGCTTTTGACCAGGGCCCATAAACACACACTGATGGAGGTTCTTGGTGCTTTTGACCAGGGCCCATACACACACTCTGATGGAGGTTCTTGGTGCTTTTGACCAGGGCCCATATACACACTGATAGAGGTTCTTTATTGATGGTATTAGAGGAATATTATATATATCTGTCTTTCAGGAATGTTACTTTGTTGGTACAATTCAAAATATAATTTTAAGTATATATGAGTATAATAATAACAAATATATCCTGCTTCAAGGTTGGAGAGAGCAGCAACTGGACAGTTGGTGTGGCCAGCCAATCGGTGCGTAGGAGGGAGGAGTTTGAGGCGTGTCCGGAGGAGGGGCTATGGACCCTCAGCCTACGGAATGGGACGTACCGTGCCATGACCACACCCTGTACCACCCTCCCTCTGGACTGGTCCCGCCCCTTTCACAGGATCAAGGTGGGGCAATAGTTAGATAAGAGGGTGTACTTGAGAGAGGGGGAGGCACACCCACAAGTATTAGAATAGAATAAAATAGATTTAGTTAATTAACTGTTGACCATGTGTGTCTAACTTAGTCTTCTGTTTCTGTAGTTTTACCTTGTAAGAAAGAGTGCCAACAACAGATTTCCTTTCTTCTTCATGTATAATTTGTTAGAGATAATCCATCTTCTCCGTGCCTGAAGGGGACATACAAGAACAAATAACCAATTTCCATTTAGTGCCTAATGGACAATGACATTTTATGTTATCTGTAGGTGTTTCTGGACTGGGAGGAGGGTCAGGTGGAATTCTGGGACGCGATGAGGGACAAACTCCTGTTCACCTTCACGCAGCGCTTCACAGAGACGCTGTATCCGTACTTCCAGAGCAGCTGTTCTAAGTGCTGGCTAGTGGTGTTACCCCAGAGAGTGTGTGTGGAGGTAGAGCTAGATCCCATCCCTGGGGATGACGATGGAGACCAGATCCCACACGACGGATCATCCAATGAGGGAGAGGATACCAAGACTAGATCCACTGACGACAGCAAGCTGTCAGAAACCGGATCCCCTGTCGAAGCCCAGATCTCAATGACCGGATTACCCAAGATCTTAACCACTGACCAGAACCACGAGACAAGATCCCCTGACAAAACGTCAAACACCGGATCCGCTCAAATGATGGGCCGGATCCCAAAGACTAAATCCACCAGAAAGGGAAAGGGCAAGATCCCACACACTGGATCTGCTGTTGAGAAGCAGATTACCAACACCAGATCCAATGGAAGCTACCACATCACGAAGGATAGGCCGCTAGTCCAGGTCAGGAGGACAGGATCCACTGAATGATCCACTGAGAGATCCACAACCAACAACACAGAGATCAAGTTGCCCTGCAGCCCAGCCCAGATCATCCAACACACAAGAGATCACCCAACACAGACTAGATTCCCTACCTCCACAGACTAGATCTCCTACCTCCACAGACTAGAACCCCTACCTCCACAGACTAGAACCCCTACCTCCACAGACTAGAACCCCTACCTCCACAGACTAGAACCCCTACCTCCACAGACTAGAACCCCTACCTCCACAGACTAGAACCCCTACCTCCACAGACTAGAACCCCTACCTCCACAGACTAGAACCCCAGCCTCCACAGACTAGAACCCCTACCTCCACAGACTAGATCTCCTACCTTCATAGACTAGATCTCCTACCTCCACAGACTAGATCTCCTACCTCCACAGACTAGATCTCCTACCTCCACAGACTAGATATCCTACCTCCACAGACTAGATATCCTACCTCCATAGACAATATCCCCTACCTCCACAGACTAGATCTCCTACCTCCACAGACTAGATCTCCTACCTCCACAGACTAGAACCCCTACCTCCACAGACTAGACCTCCTAGATCTGCTGTCATTGACTAGATCACCTAACACACTATATTTGAGATCTCTTACAAGCATTTCTGCGTAATGTTGTAATACACAGTGTATTATAGTGGAGGTAATGTAGTAATACACACATGGTTGAGTGTATTATAGTGGAGGTAATGTTGTAATACACACATGGTTGAGTGTATTATAGTGGAGGTAATGTTGTAATACACACATTGTTGAGTGTATTATAGTGGAGGTAATGTTTAATACACACATTGTTGAGTGTATTATAGTGGAGTTAATGCTGTAATACACACATGGTTGAGTGTATTATAGTGGAGGTAATGCTGTAATATACACATGGTTGAGTGTATTATAGTGGAGGTAATGCTGTAATATACACATGGTTGAGTGTATTATAGTGGAGGTAATGCTGTAATACACAGTGTATTATAGTGGAGATAATGTAGTAATACACACATGGTTGTGGGAGGGAGGGAGTGAGGGAGCGAGGGAGGGAGCGAGGATTGAGACAGGAGAGAGGGAGGGCGAGATGGAGGAGGAAGAGAATGACATTGGTCAATAGTATCCAAAGTAGGACCAAGGCACTCTTCATATAATTGATTAAAATGCCTTTATTAGTATGGCATGTTCAATAGAAACAATGTTTTTAAAATGACAAAGGTTGTTTGCACACATCAATCTTTAGGAAGCCTACAGATGGGAATACCATTCTGAGAGCAGACAGCTTTCACCCCAAAAGGCTAAAAGAGAATATTCCATATGGCCAATTCCAAAGAGTCCGCAGAATTTGCGATCAGGAAACAGACTATGTTGTCAAATCTGCTGAATTGGAGAATCGTTTCTTGAATCGGGGCTACAGCGTCCAGGTCCTGAAAGATGCAGGTATAAGGGCTGGATTACTTGACAGAGAGAACTTGTTGCGAAGGGGAGTGCCTCGTGATGCATCAGAGAGAGTGTATTTTGTTACAAAATACAGCACTGAAGCAGAGAACATTAAAAGAATCATTAAAAATAATTGGGGAATCATCCAAAGTGATACGCTACTACGCCAAGTCTTTCCTGAGCCACCAGTCATAAGCTTTAAGAGATGTCCTACCCTAAAGGACAAATTAGTCCAAAGTTATCTTCCGGGTGACTCTCAAAAAACTTGGCTTGGCCACAAACCCAAGGGCTCTTTTAAATGTAACCAGTGCAACCATTGCAGAAATATTGCACAGAAAAAGTATTTCGTTGACACAGCTTCCAAAATGGAGTATTACGTCAAGCATTTCATTAACTGCAAAACTACTCATGTCATCTATAGATTGGAATGTCCACAGTGCAAGGTGTTCTATATTGGACGGACAAAGAGACGCCTTCAAGATCGCCTAGCGGAACACAAGTACGCCATACGGGTAGGCAATGAAGACTACCCCATGGCAAGGCACTACAAGTCCTTACACCATGGCAACCCTGCCTCCCTACAAGCTATGGGTATTGATCATATCCCGGCCTCTATTAGAAAAGGGGACCGCCTTAAACAGTTAAACCAAATGGAAAGTTTTTGGATTTACAAACTACAGGCCACTAAATACCCGGGTTTGAATGAAGATATGGATTTCTCACCCTTCCTGTAGGGTTGTGATGGGTACATTTGCTGTCATCTAGTGGATATCTTTGCTCAATTGCCCTCAGCTATGTTTAGACTCTTGTTGTTCATGTTTGGCTGTGTTCTAGTGTACTATGGAATGTATTGCTTTCTTATTCTTGACACTTCGCCCAGACATATTTAAGGTTAGAACTACCTTTCTAAGTGTTCTGATACTTCTAGTTTGGAGTTACATTTTTATGATAACATAGCTACAGCATTTCACTTTAAAGTGTGTATACTATTGCTTACTAGGTGTGTCCAATCAATTTTAACCACTCCCCCTTCTAATTAGGGTTAATTGGAAAAGCTGTTAAACAGAGAACATTGTATTATTTCTTTGTACACCCTGATGAAGGCCATGCAGCCGAAACGCGTCGGTTTTTTAAAAACATTGTTTCTATTGAACATGCCATACTAATAAAGGCATTTTAATCAATTATATGAAGAGTGCCTTGGTCCTCCTTTCTTTTTGAAGACCAACTCAACCCTTTTACCAAAGAGCACCTTCTGTCTACCAACATTTACTATTGTGTACCTCAGTAGCGCTTCCCTTCCTCCTCTTTCTACTAGTATCCAAAGTAGACTCGACGGACAGAAGCTGCTCTCAAAATTGAGCAATTAAATCGCTTCTCCTCTCCTTCCTCACCCTCTCCTCCCTTCTTACCTTCTGCTAGCTCCACCACAAACCCCACCCCCTTCGCTCTGGACACACCCACACAGTGAAGCAGCGAATCACGGCGCAGGTTGAAGTTGATGAGAGCTGCTTCCACACCCACCTCCAATCAATCCAGACCATCCATCCCTCCATACTAACATTAGGTCTCTCTTGGCGGTGCGTAGAGCCACATAGGGGAACCTCCATCCTCCCACAGTGAGGTACAATCCTAACCCAGCTGCCAGGCTCCATGACCAGGGTACAGAGCTGAGAACAACCCCTATGGATCTCAGAGACGCAGACACAAGTAGCCAAGTAGCATTATTACTGGTGAGGAGGGGAGAGAGGAGGGGAGGAGAGAGGGGGGAGGGGAGGGGGGTGAGTGAGTGGAGAGGGAGAGGGGATGAGACGAGGACAGCGGGGGAGGGGGGAGGAGGTGAAATGGAGAGGGGGAGGGTGTGAGACAGGGGAGTGGAGAGGGGGAGAGGGATAGGAGAGAGAGGGAAAAAGCAGACGTAGAAGAGAGGAGGAAGAAGAGGGGAGATGTAGTAGAGGGAGGAAGGGGAGGGGAGAGGGGAGATGTAGAAGAGGGGAGGAAGGTGAGGGGAGAGGGGAGATGTAGAAGAGGGGAGGAAGGTGAGGGGAGAGGGGAGATGTAGAAGAGGGGAGGAAGGTGAGGGGAGAGACGGAGGAAGGGGAGGGGAGAGGGGAGACGAAGGTGAGGGGAGATGTAGAAGAGGGGAGGAAGGTGAGGGGAGGAAGGTGAGGGGAGAGGGGAGACGAAGGTGAGGGGAGATGTAGAAGAGGGGAGGAAGGTGAGGGGAGGAAGGTGAGGGGAGAGACGGAGGAAGGGGAGGGGAGAGGGGAGATGTAGAAGAGGGGAGGAAGGTGAGGGGAGGGACGTAGAAGAGGGGAGGAAGGTGAGGGGAGAGGGGGGATGTAGAAGAGGGGAGGAGGGTGAGGAAGGTGAGGGGAGATGTAGAAGAGGGGAGGAAGGTGAGGGGAGAGGGGAGACGAAGGTGAGGGGAGATGTAGAAGAGGGGAGGAAGGTGAGGGGAGGGACGTAGAAGAGGGGAGGAAGGTGAGGGGAGAGGGGGGATGTAGAAGAGGGGAGGAGGGTGAGGAAGGTGAGGGGAGATGTAGAAGAGGGGAGGAAGGTGAGGGGAGAGGGGAGACGTAGAAGAGGGGAGGAGGGTGAGGGGAGGAAGGTGAGGGGAGAGGGGAGACGAAGGTGAGGGGAGATGTAGAAGAGGGGAGGAAGGTGAGGGGAGAGGGGAGACGAAGGTGAGGGGAGATGTAGAAGAGGGGAGGAAGGTGAGGGGAGATGTAGAAGAGGGGAGGAAGGTGAGGGGAGATGTAGAAGAGGGGAGGAAGGTGAGGGGAGAGGGGAGATGTAGAAGAGGGGAGGAAGGTGAGGGGAGAGGGGAGACGAAGGTGAGGGGAGATGTAGAAGAGGGGAGGAAGGTGAGGGGAGAGGGGAGACGAAGGTGAGGGGAGATGTAGAAGAGGGGAGGAAGGTGAGGGGAGATGTAGAAGAGGGGAGGAAGGTGAGGGGAGAGGGGAGGAGGGTGAGGGGAGATATAGAAGAGGGGAGGAAGGGGAGGGGAAAGAGGGGGATGGAGGAACAGAGATGGAGAGATGGAGAGATGGAGAGATGGAGAGACAACAAGGAGGAAAAAAGGAGGAAAGTGGAGGAGAAGAAGAACAACAAGATAACTAGTTAGTACACTACATTCTATTACCCTGGTCAAAAGTAGTGCACTATATAGGGAATGTCATTATGGGTCCTGGTCAAAAGTAGTGCACTATATAGGGAATGTCATTATGGGTCCTGGTCAAAAGTAGTGCACTATATAGGGAATGTCATTATGGGTCCTGGTCAAAAGTAGTGCACTATAACTACACACAATAACTATCTATGACTGAATGAATGAATGAATGAATTGTATATGACACATGTAAAATGCATATATAATTGCCTATGAAGATAGACTATAACAAAACACACATTAAAATGTAGTGATGATAAAAAACACATTAAAATGGATTGAGGATAAAAAAATCACAGTTAGTCAACATAGTGATATGCATCCCAGTTAGTCAACATAGTGATATCCATCCCAGTTAGTCAACATAGTGATATCCATCCCAGTTAGTCAACATAGTGATATCCATCCCAGTTAGTCAACATAGTGATATCCATCCCAGTTAGTCAACATAGTGATATCCATCCCAGTTAGTCAACATAGTGATATCCATCCCAGTTAGTCAACATAGTGATATCCATCCCAGTTAGTCAACATAGTGATATCCATCCCAGTTAGTCAACATAGTGATATCCATCCCAGTTAGTCAACATAGTGATATCCATCACAGTTAGTCAACATAGTGATATCCATCCCAGTTAGTCAACATAGTGATATCCATCCCAGTTAGTCAACATAGTGATATCCATCCCAGTTAGTCAACATAGTGATATCCATCCCAGTTAGTCAACATAGTGATATCCATCACAGTTAGTCAACATAGTGATATCCATCACAGTTAGTCAACATAGTGATATCCATCACAGTTAGTCAACATAGTGATATCCATCCCAGTTAGTCAACATAGTGATATCCATCCCAGTTAGTCAACATAGTGATATCCATCCCAGTTAGTCAACATAGTGATATCCATCCCAGTTAGTCAACATAGTGATATCCATCCCAGTTAGTCAACATAGTGATATCCATCCCAGTTAGTCAACATAGTGATATCCATCACAGTTAGTCAACATAGTGATATCCATCCCAGTTAGTCAACATAGTGATATCCATCCCAGTTAGTCAACATAGTGATATCCATCACAGTTAGTCAACATAGTGATATCCATCCCAGTTAGTCAACATAGTGATATCCATCCCAGTTAGTCAACATAGTGATATCCATCCCAGTTAGTCAACATAGTGATATCCATCCCAGTTAGTCAACATCGTGATATCCATCCCAGTTAGTCAACATCGTGATATCCATCCCAGTTAGTCAACATCGTGATATCCCATTAGTCAACATAGTGATATCCATCACCGTTAGTCAACATAGTGATATCCATCCCAGTTAGTCAACATAGTGATATCCATCCCAGTTAGTCAACATAGTGATATCCATCCCAGTTAGTCAACATAGTGATATCCATCCCAGTTAGTCAACATAGTGATATCCATCCCAGTTAGTCAACATCGTGATATCCATCCCAGTTAGTCAACATAGTGATATCCATCCCAGTTAGTCAACATAGTGATATCCATCCCAGTTAGTCAACATAGTGATATCCATCCCAGTTAGTCAACATAGTGATAACCATCACAGTTAGTCAACATAGTGATATCCATCCCAGTTAGTCAACATAGTGATATCCATCCCAGTTAGTCAACATAGTGATATCCATCCCAGTTAGTCAACATAGTGATATCCATCCCAGTTAGTCAACATCGTGATATCCATCCCAGTTAGTCAACATAGTGATATCCATCACAGTTAGTCAACATAGTGATATCCATCCAGTTAGTCAACATAGTGATATCCATCCCAGTTAGTCAACATAGTGATATCCATCCCAGTTAGTCAACATAGTGATATCCATCCCAGTTAGTCAACATAGTGATATCCATCCCAGTTAGTCAACATAGTGATATCCATCCCAGTTAGTCAACATAGTGATATCCATCCCAGTTAGTCAACATAGTGATATCCATCCCAGTTAGTCAACATAGTGATATCCATCCCAGTTAGTCAACATAGTGATATAGTAGTCAACATAGTGATATCCATCCCAGTTAGTCAACATAGTGATATCCATCCCAGTTAGTCAACATAGTGATATCCATCCCAGTTAGTCAACATGGTGATATCCATCACAGTTAGTCAACATGGTGATATCCATCCCAGTTAGTCAACATGGTGATATCCATCCCAGTTAGTCAACATAGTGATATCCATCCCAGTTAGTCAACATAGTGATATCCATCCCAGTTAGTCAACATAGTGATATCCATCCCAGTTAGTCAACATAGTGATATCCATCCCAGTTAGTCAACATAGTGATATCCATCCCAGTTAGTCAACATAGTGATATCCATCCCAGTTAGTCAACATAGTGATATCCATCCCAGTTAGTCAACATAGTGATATCCATCCCAGTTAGTCAACATAGTGATATCCATCACAGTTAGTCAACATAGTGATATCCATCACAGTTAGTCAACATAGTGATATCCATCACAGTTAGTCAACATAGTGATATCCATCCCAGTTAGTCAACATAGTGATATCCATCCCAGTTAGTCAACATAGTGATATCCATTCCGTGGGGAAGACAACCTGAACATGTACAAACACAGTTAGTCAACAACTTACATTGGTTCATCTTCAGACTTTCTCTGTAAAGATAACTTCCAGCAAGGTTTTATAAGGTCTACAGTTGGTTTCTGTCTTTCCGTTGTCAGTATGATTTCTCAGGGTTATGTTCAGTCTCCCCTAAAAGCTGGGTCCATTTCATGTAACATCCATGATGCTTCTAATATTTTGGGGGGGTTCACATCTCCTTCACAACTACTTTACTACACCTGACCCAGAAGTTGGAAGACTGTTTTCACTTTGTGTTTGGAACTAAACAGGATGTATTCTGCCTTGTCTAAACGCAGAGTCATTTAACTGACTGGCAATGAATACTGTAATGTGAACTAATACAAAACTGTGGTATATAGGGGCCTACACAATAACTGTCTATACACAATAACTGTTTTATACACAATAACTGTCTATACACAATAAATGTCTACACACAATAACTGTCTTTCCACAATACATGTCTACACACAATAACTGTCTTTACACAATACCTGTCTTTACACAATAACTGTCTAATTTTGGGGTGGCAAGTAGCCTAGTGGTTAGAGCGTTGGACTAGTAACCGAAAGGTTCCTGGATCTAATCCCCGAGCTGACAAGGTAAAACAAATCTGTTGTTCTGTCCCTGAACAAGGCAGTTAACCCACTGTTCCCCAGTAGGCCGTCATTGTAAATAAGAATTTATTCTTAACTGACTTGCCTAGTTAAATAAAATAGTCAATAACTGTCTATACACAATAACGGTCTATGAATTAATTAACTGTCTATACAGTAACTATACAGTAACTGTCTATGAATGAATGAACTGTCTATACACAATAACTAACTGTCTATGAATGAATGAACTGTTTATGACACATTTCCTGTAGACAGTTGTCTCAATCATGGGAGTAGCCTACAACTAATCACACATTAACCATCATAGAGGATTAAAAACCACCACAAAGCCAATTGAACTATTTCCATCATATTCATTAACTATCCATATGGTACACCGGTCACCCAGATTATAACAATATCAACCCCCACAGTAGCTCTGAATGAGGGACGGACAACGTTCCTTTCTTTTGTTTGGAACTTACGCTTCGATCACCCCGACAACCTCATTGCGTTTTGGTACACCAGAAGTACATTCATTTCCTATGGAACGCTGTGTTTCCTTGCAGCATTTCATTGCAGAGGCAGTTGCAGTGTGTTCGGTGTGGTGCGTACGTTGGGTTTATAGAACGTATGGGTCAAACTGGATGTGTCCACGGCTTGACAGAAATTGGTAGCAGACGGTCAATGTTAAACTTTGGTGCCATACATATCCAGATGATGCTGTGTAACATTTAGGGTAAACACTCTCGGTGTGGTTAAGGCTCGTCGGGGTCTCAACTTACTGTTGTGAATTACAATAGTAGGATACACAAGGTGACATTTCTAAATGTGGCTGTGCATCAGCAGTGTTACTCCTGTTACAGTATTAACCCATGGCATGTAGGCCAACATATTATATTATATATTTTGTGGCCCCCACCTCCATCAAAGTTGCTCCAAATGGTCTATAAATGTCATTGTTAAAAAGACAATATCCACATTGAAATGTTTATTATTAATATCATGAATTTGTCGCTACTATAGGTCTACCCATAATGTTTATGAATAGTGGTGCTCACCTGTATAATAGTTTGAGTGGATACGTGCTGTGTTCAACCGCTGTTCAGGATGCCACGTATCCGTCGCAGATAGCGGCCACGATAAGAGCGCTCTCTCTCGGCTACACCTGACTACATTCACCGGTACCCCTAGGCTACTGTTGATTATTTCCTGCTCTAGAAACAGCAAGCTAAACTACACAGTTGATGTACAGTAGCCTATCGCATAAACTACAATCAACAGAAAGTAGCCCGAGAAAATAACTCAATAGATCAATAAAACACCAAAGTCAAAACTACAATCTGTACGCAGTTCATACGCGGACAACACAGATCTCTCCCTCTCCCAGTTTATCCTCCCCAAATAAACCAGGCTCAAAACGTCACGGGCATCGGCCCATCCGAGCTCATCATTTGCTCTGGTAGCTGTCAGTCAAACGGAGCCCGTTCGCTATTGACCGACGTTAACAGAGAGTTGTCGTAATGGAAGTCAGTCACTCCAGTGCCAGCACACTTCAGTTAAGTTATTTCAAAATATGAAGTTGATTGCTGTCGGTGGAACTGTTTTGCAACCATAGCCGCATGAAGATGTTCTGTAGTGGGTTGAAATAAATTACCTTTATAGTAATGTATTTACATGCTAACAATAAAATACAATTCCTAATGTGATGAGTAGCCTAATCATAGGACACGATTCAGTAACATTAGTCACTGCAGGCTAAAGTAAATTAAAATACATTTGCCAAAATGATATAATTACTCCTGTCTATACAGAAATAAATCAAATAATTCTAAATACTTCACCAGACTTAGCCACCGAGGATGATTAGCTCCTTTTAAAGCTGTGGATTGTTTAACCTCTCTAGGATAGGGGGCAGTATTTTCACATCCGGATAAAAAACGTACCCGATTTAATCTGGTTATTACTACTGCCCAGAAACTAGAATATGCATATAATTGTTTGATTTGGATAGAAAACACCCTAAAGTTTCTAAAGCTGTTTGAATGGTGTCTGTGAGTATAACAGAACTCATATGGCAGGCAAAAACCTGAGAAGATTCCTTACAGGAAGTGCCCTCTCTGACCATTTCTTGGCCTTCTACACTCTCTTTATTGAAAACTGAGGATCTCTGCTGTAACGTGACACTTCCTACGGCTCCCATAGGCTCTCAGAAGGCGCCAGAACGTTGAATGATGACTTTGCAGCCCATGGCTGAAAAACAGTAGCGCATTTGGATAGTGGTCGATATGAGAACAATGAGACGGGGTCGCGCGTGCACGTGAAGAGTCCATTTTAGATTTTGAGTCTTTGAACGAAAACAGGGTTTCCTGGTCGGAAAAACAGGGTTTCCTAGTCAACAGCCAGTGGAATCCCGTGGCGCGATATTCAAATACCTTAGAAATGCTATTACTTTAATTTCTCAAACATATGACTATTTTACACCATTTTAAAGACAAGACTCTCGTTAATCTAACCACACTGTCCGATTTCAAAAAGGCTTTACAACGAAAGCTAAACATTAGATTATGTCAGCAGAGTACCCAGCCAGAAATAATCAGACACCCCTTTTTCAAGCTAGCATATGTCACAAAAACCAAAACCACAGCTAAATGCAGCACTAACCTTTGATGATCTTCATCAGATGACACTCCTAGGACATTATGTTATACAATACATGCATGTTTTGGTCAATCAAGTTCATATTTATATCAAAAACCAGCTTTTTACATTAGCATGTGACTAGCATTCCCACCGAACACTTCCGGTGAATTTACTAAATTACTCACGATAAAAAACATAACAATTATTTTAAGAATTATAGATACAGAACTCCTTTATGCAATCGCGGTGTCCGATTTTAAAATAGCTTTTCGGTGAAAGCACATTTTGCAATATTCTGAGTAGATAGCCCGGCCATCACAGCCTAGCTATTTTGACACCCACCAAGTTTGGTACTCACCAAACTCAGATTTTCTATAAGAAAAATTTGATTACCTTTGCTGTTCTTCGTCAGAATGCACTCCCAGGACTTCTACTTCAATAACAAATGCTGGTTTGGTTCCAAATAATCCATAGTTATATCCAAATAGCGCCGTTTTGTTCGTGCGTTCAAGACACTATCCGAAGGGTAACGAAGGGTGACGCGCCCGGTGCGTTTCCTGACAAAAAAATTCTAAATATGCCATTACCGTACTTCGAAGCATGTCAAACGCTGTTTAAAATCAATTTTTTTGCGATTTTATCCTTACAGGAAGTGCCCTCTCTGACAAGATCTTGTTCTTCTTGTCTCTGTTTATTGAAGACTGAGGATCTTTGCTGTAACGTGACACTTCCTACGGCTCCCATAGGCTCTCAGAGCCCGGGAAAAAGCTGAATGATATCGAGGCAGCCCCAGGCTGAAACACATTATCGCGTTTGGATAGTGGCCGGTCAGAGTACTCTGAGACTCAGGCTCGTGCACGAGGGCACGAGATGTTTTTATTTTCTCTCTCTTTGTACGTATACACGCTTTCCCGGTCGGAATATTATCGCTTTTTTACGAGAAAAATTGTATAAAAATTGTTTTTAAACAGCGGTTGACATGCTTCGAAGTACGGTAATGGAATATTTAGAATTTTTTTGTCACGAAATGCGCCATGCTCGTCACCCTTTTTTGCCCTTTCGGATAGTGTCTTGAACGCACGAACAAAACGCCGCTATTTGGATATAACAATGGATTATTTGGGACCAAACCAACATTTGTTATTGAAGTAGAAGTCCTGGGAGTGCATTCTGACGAAGAACAGCAAAGGTAATAACATTTTTCTTATAGTAAATCTGACTTTGGTGAGTGCTAAACTTGCTGGGTGTCTAAATAGCTAGCCCTGTGATGCCGGGCTATCTACTTAGAATATTGCAAAATGTGCTTTCACCGAAAAGCTATTTTAAAATCGGACATATCGAGTGCATAGAGCAGTTCTGTATCTATAATTCTTAAAATAATTGTTATGTTTTTTGTGAACGTTTATCGTGAGTAATTTAGTAAATTCACCGGCAGTGTTCGGTGGGAATGCTAGTCACATGCTAGTCACATGCTAATGTAAAAAGCTGGTTTTTGATATAAATATGAACTTGATTGAACAAAACATGCATGTATTGTATAACATAATGTCCTAGGGTTGTCATCTGATGAAGATCATCAAAGGTTAGTGCTGCATTTAGCTGTGGTTTGGGTTTATGTGACATTATATGCTAGCTTGAAAAATGGGTGTCTGATTTTTTCTGGCTGGGTACTCTGCTGACATAATCTAATGTTTTGCTTTCGTTGTAAAGCCTTTTTGAAATCGGACAGTGTGGTTAGATTAACGAGAGTCTTGTCTTTAAAATGGTGTAAAATAGTGATATGTTTGAAAAATTGAAGTTTTTGCATTTTTGAGGTATTTGAATATCGCGCCACGTGATTACACTGGCCCAGAGAGGTTAAACGCATGTCAAACGCTGTTTAAAATCAGTTTTTATGCGATTTTACTCATAAAATAGCGATAATATTTCAACCGGACGATTTTGTGTTCATTGAAACAGGTGAAGAAGAAAGATGGCCATCTCACGTGAACGCGTATTTCTGTCTCTGAGCCACTAGCCTAACCACCCACAAACTCTGCTGCTGTTCTTTGCCCGGAGATAGCTGGCGCTCCATTCCACTTTCTAGCGCCTTCTGAGAGCCAATGGAAGGCTTAGAAAGTCTCACGTAACAGCAGAGATGCTGTATTTTTGTTAGAGATGCAACAGAAGGCCAAGAAATTGTCAGACAGGGCACTTCCTGTATGGAATCTTTTCAGGTTTTTGCCTGCCATATGAGTTATGTTATACTCACAGACACATTCAATTAGTTTTAGAAACTTTAGAGTGTTTTCTATCCAAAGCTACTAATTATATGCATATTCTAGTTTCTGGGCAGGAGTAGTAACCAGATTAAATTGGGTACGTTTTTTATCCGGCCGTGAAAATAGTGCCCCCTATCCCCAACAGGTTAATAGGGTGGGTGGACGTGTGGGTATATATAACTCTAAGGTTGCGAGTTTGAATCTCATCACAGAAAATTGTAGCATTTTAGCAACTTTTCAACTACATACTACTTTTTAGCTACTTTGCAACTACTTAGCATGTTAGCTAATACTTCCCCTAACCTTAACCCTTTTAGCTAATCCCTCCCCTAGCCAGCTCGCTAACATTAGCCACATAGCTAGAATTCGTAACATATCATATGCTCTGCAAATTCGTAACATATAGTACATTTTGCAAATACTTAACGGTTTTATACTTTTTGCAAATTCCTAGCATATAATACAAATTGTAGTTCGTAACAAATCATTCGAAATGGGTGATGGACATCCACAAATGAATATGTACAATAAGAAACTTAACATATCATACTAAATGGGAGCGTTTTCAGAGTTACGTACAGAATAATACGAAATGCTCTGATACCAGGTTGGCCAATGCCTCCTGGTGAATCAACGTGCCCATACGGGACGGTCTGCTGCTCTCATGTTAATGATTGTTTTACAATTATCATTTTAATTATGATTTGTATTATTATTAGTCATGTGACAGTGACTTTGAGAAATGAAAACATTATTATTGAAAGGGAAACTGTTCCACAAAAATGCGCATATGAAAAACACAACTGGCACGTAGATGGGTAGAAATGGTAGGATAAATTGTAAGCTTCCCCAAATTTGAAACTCACAAACTTGAACCTCAAGTGCTGCCTAAGAATATACTGTTGTGAACAGAGTGCACATTTCATTGTACTGCATAATTACAACGTGTGTGTGTGTGTGTGTGTGTGTGTGTGTGATAACGAGAGGGGTGGTGTATTGCTAAGATTCTACTTATTAAAACTGAACACAAATGGACGGCTATGTGATCCATCGTGGAGAAATGTGCCCACCTTGATCCAATACCAGTAGGTAGAACGCACCACTCTCTGGGCTGCACCCAGCACTGCGTGGATTGCTAGTACACCTACCAGTGGAGGCTGCTGAGGGGAGGACGGCTCATAATAATGGCTGGAACAGAGCCACTAGTTCTGCTCCATCCATTACCACGAGCCTGTCCTATTACCACTTGACTCCACCACAAGGGGGAGAGAATAGAAGATGGAGAGAGAGCGAGAGGGGAGAGGGACGAGAGGGAGAGAGGGAGGGAGAGAGAGACGGGAGAGAGGGGAGAGGGACAAGAGGGAAAGAGAGAGGGAGAGAGAGACCCGACTTAACTCAAACTAAACTGTCTATCGTACAGTGGAGCGTGTGTCCGACTCCAAACCCCCCACAGCTGAATAGAATATCATGAGCCCACTGCTATCAAAACAGAGCTGAGGGCTCTCTATATGTATTCATTAGGGATCCCCATTAGCTGCTGCCAAGGCAACAGCTACTCTTCCTGGGGTCCAAACACATTAAAGCACTTACGTTACATATAAAACAAGAGTTAAAACAGTACATCATATAACATTATTACACCACTACATATCTACAATACAGAATGTACAGTACAAAATGTATTTTACCACCATACAACAATATTACAATGTATGTGTGTGTCTGTACCTTTGTGTGTGTCTCTTCACAGTCCCTTCTGTTCCATAAGGCGTTTTTTTATCGTTTTTTTTTTAATCTAATTTTACGGCTTACATCAGTTACTTGATGTGGAATAGAGTTCCGTGTAGTCATGGCTCTAAGTAGTACTGTGTGCCTCCCGTAGTCTATTCTGGACTGTGAAGAGACCTCTGGTGGCATGTCTTGTGGGGTATGCATGGGTGTCTGAGCTGTGTGCTAGTAGTTTAAACAGACAGCTCGGTGCATTCAGCATGTCAACACTTCTCACAAAAACAAGTAGTGATGACGTCGATCTCTCTTCCACTTTGAGTCATGAGAGATTGACATGCAACATTTTTAAGGGCCGGCCGTGCTGCCCTGTTCTGAGCCAACTGTCATTTTCCTAAGTCCCTCTTCGTGGCATTCAGAATGGGCCCTATATATAAATATCCCATGTTCTGTTCTTCCCCCTACCCAAATCTCATGATCATTTACATCAATAACGCAACAGAAAAATACTTTAATCATTTTTATTGGAACACAAATTATTACTGTTTTAACATCTCACCACCAGGTGGTGCTACAGTACCTTCAGCACTCGTATTTCCCACGGCTATATTTACAATGACGGGTTATGGAGAGAGAGAGTCGGACAGTGAAAGAGGGTGGGGGAGGGAGAGTGAGCGGGGAAGAGAGAGAGCATCAGACACAGAGAGAGAGAGAGAGAGAGAGAGGAGAAGAGGTAGAGAGAAGAGAGAGAGGGGGTGGAGGAGAGGTAGGGGGAGGGAGAGAGAGAGAGAAGGTGGTACGAGAGGTAGGGGGAGGGAGAGAGAGAGGAGATGAGAGAGAGAGAGGAGAAGAGGTAGGGGGAGGGAGAGAGAGAAAAGAGAGAGAGGGTGGGGGAGAGGTAGGGGGAGGGAGAGAGAGGGTGGAGGAGAGTTAGGGGGAGGGGGAGAGAGTCAGAGAGAGAGAGAGAAGAGAAGAGGTAGAAGGAGGGAGGGAGAGAGAGAAGAGAAGAGAGAGGGTGGAGGAGAGGTAGGGGGAGGGAGAGAGAGATGAGAGAGAGAGAGGGTGGAGGAGAGGTATGGGAGGGAGAGAGAGGGTGGAGGAGAGGTAGGGGGAAGGAGAGCGAGAGAGAGAGAGGGGGTGGAGGAGAGGTAGGGGGAGGGAGAGAGAGAGGGTGGAGGAGAGGTAGGGGGAGGGAGAGAGAGAGGGGGTGGAGGAGAGGTAGGGGAGGGAGAGAGAGGGTGGAGGAGAGGTAGAATGGAGGGAGAGAGTTGAAGAGAAAGAGGGTGGAGGAGAGATAGGGGGAGGGGAGAGAGAGAGAGAGGGTGGAGGCGAGGTAGGGGGAGGGAGAGAGAGAGAGGGTGGAGGAGAGGTAGGGGGAGGGAGCGAGGGAGAGGGTGGAGGAGAGGTAGGGGGAGGGAGAGAGAGGGTGGAGGAGAGGTAGGGGGAGGGAGAGAGAGAGAGAGGGTGGAGGAGAGGTAGGGGGAGGGAGAGAGAGAGAGAGGGTGGAGGAGAGGTAGGGGAGGGAGAGAGAGAGAGGGTGGAGGAGAGGTAGGGGGAGGGAGAGAGAGATGGTGGAGGAGAAGTAGGGGGAGGGAGAGAGAGAGCGTGGAGGAGACGTAAGGTGAGGCAGAGAGAGAGAGGGTGGAGGAGAGGTAGGGGGAGGGAGAGAGAGAGAGGGTTGAGGAGAGGTAGGGGGAGGGAGCGAGAGAGAGGGTGGAGGAGAGGTAGGGGGAGGGGAGCGAGAGAGAGGGTGGAGGAGAGGTAGGGGGAGGGAGAGAGAGGGTGGAGGAGAGGTAGGGGGAGGGAGAGAGAGAGAGGGTGGAGGAGAGGTAGGGGGAGGGAGGAGAGAGAGAGGGTGGTGGAGAGGTAGGGGAGGGAGAGAGAGAGGGTGGAGGAGAGGTAGGGGGAGGGAGAGAGAGAGAGGGTGGAGGAGAGGTAGGGGCAGGGAGAGAGAGATGGTGGAGGAGAGGTAGGGGGAGGGAGAGAGAGAGCGTGGAGGAGGCGTAGGGGGAGGCAGAGAGAGAGAGGGTGGAGGAGAGGTAGGGGGAGGGAGGGAGAGAGAGGGTGGAGGAGAAGTAGGGGGAGGGAGAGAGAGAGAGGGTGGAGGAGCGGTAGGGGGAGGGAGAGAGAGAGAGGGTGGAGGAGAGGTAGGGGAGGGAGAGAGAGAGAGGGTGGAGGAGAGGTAGGGGGAGGGAGAGAGAGAGAGGGTGGAGGAGAGGTAGGGGGAGGGGAGCGAGGGAGAGGGTGGAGGAGAGGTAGGGGGAGGGAGAGAGAGGGTGGAGGAGAGGTAGGGGGAGGGAGAGAGAGAGAGGGTGGAGGAGAGTTAGGGGGAGGGAGTGAGAGAGAGCGTGGAGGAGAGGTAGGGGGAAGGAGAGAGAGAGAGGGTGGAGGAGAGGTAGGGGGAGGGAGAGAGAGAGGGTGGTGGAGAGGTAGGGGAGGGAGAGAGAGAGGGTGGAGGAGAGGTAGGGGGAGGGAGAGAGAGAGAGAGGGTGGAGGAGAGGTAAGGGGAGGTAGGGGGAGGGAGAGAGAGATGGTGGATGAGAGGTAGGGGGAGGGAGAGAGAGAGCGTGGAGGAGACGTAGGGGAGGCAGAGAGAGAGAGGGTGGAGGAGAGGTAGGGGGAGGGAGAGAGAGAGAGGGTGGAGGAGAGGTAGGGGGAGGGAGCGAGAGAGAGGGTGGTGGAGAGGTAGGGGAGAGGGAGAGAGAGGGTGGAGGAGAGGTAGGGGGAGGGAGAGAGAGAGAGGGTGGAGGAGAGGTAGGGGGAGGGAGAGAGAGAGAGAGGGTGGAGGAGAGGTAGGGGAGGGAGAGAGAGATGGTGGAGGAGAGGTAGGGGGAGGGAGAGAGAGAGCGTGGAGGAGGCGTAGGGGGAGGCAGAGAGAGAGAGAGGGTGGAGGAGAGGTAGGGGGAGGGAGAGAGAGAGAGAGGGTGGAGGAGAGGTAGGGGGAAGGAGAGAGAGAGAGGGTGGAGGAGAGGTAGGGGGAGGGAGAGAGAGAGAGAGAGGGTGGAGGAGAGGTAGGGGAAGGAGAGAGAGAGAGGGTGGAGGAGAGGTAGGGGGGAGGGAGAGAGAGAGGGTGGAGGAGAGGTAGGGGGAAGGAGAGAGAGAGAGGGTAGAGGAGAGGTAGGGGGAGGGAGAGAGAGAGTGGGTGGAGGAGAGATAGGGGGAGGGAGAGAGAGAGAGGGTGGAGGAGAGGTAGGGGGAAGGAGAGAGAGAGAGGGTGGAGGAGAGGTAGGGGGAGGGAGAGAGAGAGAGGGTGGAGGAGAGGTAGGGGGAAGGAGAGAGAGAGAGAGGGTAGAGGAGAGGTAGGGGAGGGAGAGAGAGAGGGTGGAGGAGAGGTAGGGGGAAGGAGAGAGAGAGAGAGGGTGGAGGAGAGGTAGGGGGAAGGAGAGAGAGAGAGGGTGGAGGAGAGGTAGGGGGAGAGAGAGAGAGAGGGTGGAGGAGAGGTAGGGGAAGGAGAGAGAGAGAGAGGGTAGAGGAGAGGTAGGGGGAGGGAGAGAGAGAGGGTGGAGGAGAGGTAGGGGGAGGGAGAGAGAGAGAGGGTGGAGGAGAGGTAGGGGGAAGGAGAGAGAGAGAGGGTGGAGGAGAGGTAGGGGGAGGGAGAGAGAGAGAGGGTGGAGGAGACGTAGGGGGAGGGAGAGAGAGAGAGGGTGGAGGAGAGGTAGGGGGAGGGAGAGAGAGAGAGGGTGGAGGAGAGGTAGGGGGAGGGAGAGAGAGAGAGAGAGGTGGAGGAGAGGTAGGGGGGAGGGAGAGAGAGAGAGAGAGAGGGTGGAGGAGAGGTAGGGGGAAGGAGAGAGAGAGAGAGAGAGAGGGTGGAGGAGAGGTAGGGGAGGGCAGAGAGAGAGAGGGTGGAGGAGAGGTAGGGGGAGGGAGAGAGAGAGAGAGAGGGTGGAGGAGAGGTAGGGGGAGGGAGAGAGAGAGAGGCTGGAGGAGAGGTAGGGGAGGGAGAGAGAGAGGGTGGAGGAGACGTAGGGGAGGGAGAGAGAGAGAGAGGGTGGAGGAGAGGTAGGGGGAGGGAGAGAGAGAGAGGCTGGAGGAGAGGTAGGGGGAGGGAGAGAGAGAGGGGCTGGAGGAGAGGTAGGGGGAGGGAGAGAGAGAGAGGGTGGAGGAGACGTAGGGGGAGGGAGAGAGAGAGAGAGGGTGGAGGAGAGGTAGGGGGAGGGAGAGAGAGAGAGGCTGGAGGAGAGGTAGGGGGAGGGAGAGAGAGAGAGGCTGGAGGAGAGGTAGGGGGAGGGAGAGAGAGAGGCTTCTAGGAACGCCGTCTTTATTTTATTACATATTGTTAATGCCGTCTTTGGTGTGGTTTCATGTATTTATCAATGTAGAAGCAACTTTCCCCCCACTCCTATCGAGAACATAATTCTATTAAGTCATACCAATGTTTACAGTACGCAAAGTTGAAAATGCATTCTGTTATTACTAACTAATGTGATACAGTAGGTATTTTAAAATTGTACAATTATTTTTAAACATTTGAATAAAAAAAAAAAAGTCATATTTAATTAGCTGTCTTGAAGGGGATTATAACGCAAGAGGGAGGGAATCTGATTTCCTTGGTCATCAACTCAAGGCTCAGTCATTTCATTCAGGGTAAGTGTAGTTAGCCATGAGTTAGCCTGCCTTGAAACAGGTTAGTTCTGAAGGATTCGTTGTCATAGAAATTTACCTGGCTTAAAGGTGAGCCACTTTCGTATGACTGGTTATCCTGAGTTGAACTCAGAGTTGACCAAAGTTACCTCGCTAACTTCTCAAACCAGCTTTGTAAGATACCCCTCAGTTGTCCTTACAGGATAGTAAAACAAGGAACATTCTGACGAGTGGGGACATTTCTACAGACTCCACAAGGAGAAGGCTTTTTTGGGCTAAGGGGTTAGATTTACAATCAGGGTTAGAATTTGAGTTAGGGGTTATGTTTAGGGTTATTATTGTGAATGGGGATCAGTTGTTTGGTCCCCACAAGGATAGTAAAACAAATGTGTGTGTGTGTGTGTGTGTGTGTGTGTGTGTGTGTGTGTGTGTGTGTGTGTGTGTGTGTGTGTGTTTGTGTTTGTGTGTGTGTGTGTGTGTGTGTGTGTGTGTGTGTGTGTGTGTGTGTGTGTGTGTGGTAAGAAGACATCTACAGTAGGTTCTTTGTAACAACGATTTAATTGTGGCTAAAATTACAGATATACCCAAAAACACACCCACCCACCGACACACCCACACAGACCCACCCAGCCATACAGACCCACACAGACCCCACCCAGCCATACAGACCCCCACCCACACAGACCCCACCCAGCCATACAGACCCCCACCCACACAGACCCACCCAGCCATACAGACCCCCACCCACACAGACCCACCCAGCCATACAGACCCCCACCCACACAGACCCACCCAGCCATACAGACCCCCACCCACACAGACCCACCCAGCCATACAGACCCCCACAGTCAAGTACAACAATACATGTTTACATTCAGAACTCTGCTCATAGAAGGACATAAAAATCATACATCCTAAAAATACACAATTGCTTTGAATTATTTTTCATTTAATAAAAAGTTATTTTTTTTAATAAACTAAACCAAACCGATTGTCGAAGTAAAAGTGCAAAAGAATAGAATAAAAAAAATATATTGAATGCAGACATTGTTTTGACAATTTCTTGAAGACAGCTGAGTTTCTCGTTTAGGGTGGAACCTTAAAGGGGTTATAAGTCATATTCTTCAAGAATCAATAGCTATAAATCACTAATTTAAAAGTTAAAAAATAAATAATTTGATGTACCTTAGATCTGTGGCTAAGGACAACCTCTACCATGGCAGAACTGTACAGTACATTACTGTATTCTGGTCCTCGATCGGTGCCTAAGGACCTCTACCATGGCAGAACTGTACAGTACATTACTGTATTCTGGTCCTCGATCGGTGCCTAAGGACCTCTACCATGGCAGAACAGTACATTACTGTATTCTGGTCCTAGATCTGTGCCTATGGACCTCTACCAATTTATTCATGATATTATAATATTATCTATTGTAACGACCTTCACCCAACACCTAGCGACCTCGTCAGGAGGTTGGGTTCTCTTGGCGTAACAACTAAGGTGTTGGGTTCACAGTCGCTGGACCCGGGTTCTGTTGGTCAGAAGTAAACAAACCTTCCTGTGTCCAGGAAAACGGCCGTCGGGTATCACATTTTCTTTAACCTTTCAAACCAATTTCCAGGTTTTCCCCAAAATCCCGTTTGGAGAATTCCAGATTTCCTGCTTATTTCCTCCTGATTCTGGGAATCTTTCAACTGGGATTTCTGAAAAAACCTGTTGATAAACGCTGTTTTTGGACAAAAGCAGTGTGATTGATGAAGCCATGTTCTACTCAAAGACTCTCATATTATCTCATAGAGGTCAGAGGTCAGAGGCATCATGCCCATGGGGGACACAGGGGCATAACCAGTTTGTTAACTATCTTAGCTGGTCTGCCTGCTGGCAAGGTTGGTAGACTTTGAAAAGCAAGCAATAACTAAATGTACTGAATGTAGAGAAGCATTTTAGTTTCTTTAAAAAATAATCACCAGTCAGGAGGATACAGACGGCTCAAGAGGTAAACTTAGATATGCAGAAAATATATGTATTTTTTTTTACATAGAATTAAGCATAATTACTTATTGTTAATGCCGCAGGAAAAAGCTTTTTCAGGTGTTTGAAAAATTCAAAATGATTCAATTAGCCCCCTTCTGGACCGCCCATCAGTCGTCCTCTCATACTCTGTGTCCCTTCAGATTGTTGGGGTGCATGAAGGCCCTGATAGAGGTTGCTATGGTAACACTTCATAATAATAAGCATTTTAACAAACCATTTATGGACTATTCAAATATATATATTTGTAATCCTTTATAAACATTTTATAAGAATGTGTAAGCATTACAAGCCTTCCATTACATTAACATTCAAAAAACATTTGAAATAATTGTTATAAGTATTAATAAATATGTATAATAATTTAAAAAGGCCTATTCATGAAAGTTAATATGAAGTATTAGTGACTGCAGAAATTATACACATTTACAGTATAACAGTCCATTAGGTTACAACTAACACATATCTTCACATAATGTTTTCTAAATCCCTCTGGATTTATTTGTGTAGAAATTCACCATATCTTGTGCTCTTGGTAATAAATATTACTATAAATCTATCACATTCATGTAAAGGAAGAAAGCCTATGTTTATGATTGTGGTTTTATCTGTCTATTTGACGATGTGGTGTAAAATAATTTGGGGCGGCAGTGTAGCCTAGTGGTTATAGTGTTGGACTAGTAACTGAAAGGTTGCAAGTTCAAGTCCCTGAGCTGACAAGGTACAAATATGTTGTTCTGCTCCTGAACAAGGCAGTTAACCCACTGTTCCTAGGCTGTAATTGAAAATAAGAATTTGTTCTTAACGAACTTTCCTGTAAAAATGACATAAAGAGGATATAACTTCTGATTAAGATCATATGGATTCCTATTGGATGATAGGAAGATCATATATCTTCTGATTGGATGACATAAACATCACCTTCTTTCTTTTCTGTCTGTAAGATGCTCTGCATATGAACATCTGCTTAATGACTGAAATGTAAATGTTATGTCTGTGAAAATGAAACTACTGTGACATCATTGCATCATTGTCACTTCCTACTCCCTCTTATCCTATTGGATGACATAAAGAGGATATGGATTCCTATTGGATGACAACGATTATATGGATTCCTATTGGATGACAGGAAGATCATATAACTTCTGATTGGATAACCTAATGCTTTGATATGAAGTGTTTAATCAGGGGTGGAATTTAAGGATTCCGTTCACGCTTAGAAAAAGGGGCTCTCCACATAGAAGCACTTTTTTGGTTCCAGGTAGAACCCTCTGTCGAAAGGTATCTAGATGGAATCCAAAAAGGTTCTACCTAGAACAAAAAAGGTTTCTACCTGGAACCAAAAAAGCGTTATTCAAAGGGTTCTCCTACAGGGACAGCCGAAGAACCATTTTAGGTTCTAGATAGGGCACATTTTTACTAACCCACCGGGCTAGTAGGGCACATTTTCTACTGACCAGGCCTGAAAAGGGAGCGGGAGTAAAGAGGTGCATTGTGGGGGTTTGGTGATGTCATCATATCTGCAACTCCCCTGTGTTTTGGGCATCCCTTGACCCCTAGGACACACAATGGTACAAGGACAGAGGTTAACTCTCTCTCTCTCTCTCTCTCTCTCTCTCTCTCTCTGTCTCTCTGTCTCTCTGTCTCTCTGTCTCTCTGTCTCTCTGTCTCTCTGTCTCTCTGTCTCTCTGTCTCTCTGTCTCTCTGTGTGTGTACCTGGGATTGGCTGGAGGAAGGGTTGGTAGTGCTGAACTCCGAGTATCTCTTCTTCTGTGGTGTGCAGATATAGGACAGGAGCTTGCCATACTCCTCTCTCACCTGATGGTGGCAGCAGAGCACAGTGTTTTACACACACACACACACACACCACACACACACACACACACACACACACACACACACACACACACACACACACACACACACACACACACACACACACACACACACACACACACCATACCATACCATACCATACCGTTTTGTTCAGTAGGCAGTGCATGATGAACAGCAAAGCTCCCTGTAGAGAGTTGAGGATAGTGAAGAGATATGTCATGACCACTGTCCCCTCCTCTTGGAACTGGAACACTCCAAATATCCACATAGTACCCAACACACACAGCTGGGCCACTGCTGTCACTGTGAACACCCTGGAGAGAGAGGGAGGAGGAGGGAAGGAGGGAGGAGGAGGGGAGGAGGAGGGAGGAAAACAGGAGGGTGGAGGGGGATGAAGGAGGGAGGAGGGGGGGTGAGGGTGGGGAGGGAGGGAGGAGGAGGGGGAGGAAGGAAGGAGGAGGGAGGAGGAGGGAGGGAGGAGAGAAGAGGAGGATAAGGGGAGGAAGGGAGGGAGGAGGGAGGGGGGATAGAAGGGGGGAGCAAGACAGTTTTAGAAGTTTTATTTCACAAATAAAATCTGAATTGCATTAATTAATTCATTCATTCACACACCAAGGATTTTGGGCTGTCCTAACATTCCCTTTATTTCTCCATTCACCTCTCTCTGTCTCTCTGTCTCTCTCTCCATTCCTCTCTCTGTCTCTCTCTCCATTCCTCTCTCTGTCTCTGTCTCTCTGTCTCTCTGTCTCTCTCTCTCTCTCTCTGTCTCTCTGTCTCTCTGTCTCTCTGTCTCTCCGTCTCAATTCACCTCTGTCTCTCTGTCTCTCTCTCTCCATTCCTCTCTCTGTCTCTCCGTCTCTCTCTCCATTCCTCTCTCTGTCTCTCTCTCCATTCCTCTCTCTGTCAATTCAATTCAATTGGCTTTATTGGCATGGGAAACATATGTTAACGTTGCCAAAGCAAGTGAAGTAGATAATATACGAAAGTGAAATAAACAATAAAAATGAACAGTAAACATTACACTCACAGAAGATACAAAAGAATAAAGAAATTTTAAATGTCATATTATGTCTATATACAGTGTTTAACTATGTGTAAATAGTTAAAGTATAAAATTGGAAATAAATAAACATAAATATAGGTCGCAAATCTTGCTGCTGTGATGGCACACTGTGGGAGTTTATCAAAATCGGGTTTGTTTTCAAATTCTTTGTGGATATGTGTAATCTGAGGGAAATATGTGTCTCTAATATGGTCATACATTTGGAAGGAGGTTAGGAAGTGCAGCTCAGTTTCCACCTCGTTTTGTGGGCAGTGTGCACATAGCCTGTCTTCTCTTGAGAGCCAGGTCTGCCTACGGCGGCCTTTCTCAATAGCAAGGCTATGCTCACTGAGTCTGTACATAGTCAAAGCTTTCCTTAAGGTTGGGTAAGTCACAGTGGTCAGGTATTTTGCCACTGTGAACTCTCTGTTTAGGGTCAAATAGCATTCTAGTTTGCTCTGCTATTTTGTAAATTCTTTCCAATGTGTCAAGTAATTATCTTTTTGTTTTCTCATGATTTGGTTGGGTCTAATTGTGTTGCTGTCCTGGGCTCTGTGAGGTGTGTTTGTGAACAGAGCCCCAGGACCAGCTTGCTTAGGGGACTCTTCTCCAGGTTCATCTCTCTGTAGGTGATGGCTTTGTTAAGGAAGGTTTGTGAATCGCTTCCTTTTAGGTGGTTGTAGAATTTAACGTCTCTTTTCTGGATTTTGATAATTAGCGGGGTATCAGCCTAATTCTGCTCTGCATGCATTATTCGGTGTTCTACATTGTACACGGAGGATATCTTTGGTGTTTCTCCCATTTTGTGATTTCTTGGTTGGTGAGCAGACCCCAGACCTCACAACCATAAAGGGCAATGGGTTCTTTAACTGATTCAAGTATTTTTAGCCATTTCCTAATTGGTACGTCAAATTTTATGTTCCTTTTGATGGCATAGAATGCCCTTCTTGCCTTGTCTCTCAGTTCGTTCACAGCTTTGTGGAAGTTCTGTCCATCCCTCTCTCTGTCTCTCTCTCTCTCCCCATCCCTCTCTCTGTATCTCTCCCCATCCATCTCTTTCTCTCTCTGGTCGGAGTGCATGCTGGGAGTGAGTCGGTAAGCAGGAGCGATTATGGGAGCGACTTTTCACCATATTGGGTTTCGGTGTGTGTGTGTATATATATATATATATATATATATATATATATATATATATATATATATATATATATATATATATATATATATATATAAATATATATATATATATATATATATATATATATATATATACACACACTGCTCAAAAAAATAAAGGGAACACTAAAATAACACATCCAAGATCTAAATGAATGAAATAATCTTATTAAATTATTTTTCTTTACATAGTTGAATGTGCTGACAACAAAATCACAAAAATAATCAATGGAAATCCAATTTATCAACCCATGGAGGTCTGGATTTGGAGTCACACTTAAAATTAAAGTAGAAAACCACACTACAGGCTGATCCAACTTTGATGTAATGTCCTTAAAACAAATCAAAATGAGGCTCCGTAGTGTGTGTGGCCTCCACGTGCCTGTATGACCTCCCTACAACGCCTGGGCATGCTCCTGATGAGGTGGCGGATGGTCTCCTGAGGGATCTCCTCCTAGACCTGGACTAAAGCATCCGCCAACTCCTGGACAGTCTGTGGTGCAACGTGGCGTTGGTGGATGGAGCGAGACATGATGTCCCAGATGTGCTCAATTGGATTCAGGTCTGGGGAACGGGCGGGCCAGTCCATAGCATCAATGCCTTCCTCTTGCAGGAACTGCTGACACACTCCAGTCACATGAGGTCTAGCATTGTCTTGCATTAGGAGGAACCCAGGGCCAACCGCACCAACATATGGTCTCACAAGGGGTCTGAGGATCTCATCTCGGTACCTAATGGCAGTCAGGCTACCTCTGGTGAGCACATGGAGGGCTGTGCGGCCCCCCAAAGAAATGCCACCCCACACCATGACTGACCCACCGCCAAACCGGTCATGCTGGAGGATGTTGCAGGCAGCAGAACGTTCTCCACGGCGTCTCCAGACTCTGTCACGTCTGTCACATGTGCTCAGTGTGAACCTGCTTTCATCTGTGAAGAGCACAGGGCGCCAGTGGCGAATTTGCCAATCTTGGTGTTCTCTGGCAAATGCCAAACGTCCTGCACGGTGTTGGGCTGTAAGCACAACCCCCACCTGTGGATGTCGGGCCCTCATACCACCCTCATGGAGTCTTTCTGACCGTTTGAGCAGACACATGCACATTTGTGGCCTGCTGGAGGTCATTTCGCAGGGCTCTGGCAGTGCTCCTCCTGCTCCTCCTTGCACAAAGGCAGAGGTAGCGGTCCTGCTGCTGGGTTGTTGCCCTCCTACGGCCTCCTCCACGTCTCCTGATGTACTGGCCTGTCTCCTGGTAGTGCCTCCATGCTCTGGACACTACGCTGACAGACACAGCAAACCTTCTTGCCACAGCTCGCATTGATGTGCCATCCTGGATGAGCTGCACTACCTGAGCCACTTGTGTGGGTTGTAGACTCCGTCTCATGCTACCACTAGAGTGAAAGCACCGCCAGCATTCAAAAGTGACCAAAACATCAGCCAGGAAGCATAGGAACTGAGAAGTGGTCTGTGGTCACCACCTGCCGAACCACTCCTTTATTGGGGGTGTATTGTCAATCAGTGTTGCTTCCTAAGTGGACAGTTTAATTTCACAGAAGTGTGATTGACTTGGAGTTACATTGTGTTGTTTAAGTGTTCCCTTTATTTTTTTGAACAGTATATATATATTGATTAGTTGAGTTGTTTTAAGGGTATATTGTCTCACTATCACTAAGCACATATAGGGGTGGTGGGATCTTTGAGGTTGGTTCTCTCCAGGGCATAACCAGCGGGAGGGGCTGGTTGTAATGGCCACTCGTGGAGGTGTCTGAAAAACTAAGTCGGCGGCATGGGGTGAAGATTCCCGCTGCAGACAGGTTGTTCGGTGGAAGAATGTAGTTTAGCAGTGGGCGCTGTCATTGGGTACGATAGCATAAAATCAGCCTCAAGGATGAATAGCACTGTAGTAATATTCTTAGATTCTATTGAAAAGGTGAATACGATAGTTGAGAGTGGTGTTGTGTTACAGGAGACACAGACGTCGGTGTTCCCTCTTAGGAATCTTGTGAAGAAAGTTATACTTTCTAACGTTGCCCCCTTTTGTTAGAGAAGTATTGGAGCGAGAGTTATCTCGTCACGGAGAACTTGTTCCTACAATAAAAAAAGGTAATTTTTGGCCGAAAATCGGCTTTGCTGAAACATGTCATATCTCATAGGAGACAAGTGCACATGATTTTAGAGAAGGATACTCAAGATTGATGGGTTTGATTATGTGTTCCACGCTTCTACTGAATCAATGAATTACTTTGGGTGTGGAAGAGAGGGGCATTTGGTGCGTAATTGTCCAGAGAACGAGCCTGCAGAGCCCGGTAGCAGCTCTAGCGCTGGTGAAGCTAAAGCACCACTGAGAAGGGATGAACAGGCTAAGGTTTCAGGAGAAGGGAGAAGGTGGGCAGATGTGGTGGGATAAATAGGAAAGGAGAGCAATGTGGCTACGGGGGAAGTTGTGGTAGAGCAGGGAAAAGAGGGCGGGGGGCAGTAGGTGAGACTGCGATGGAGGTCGCTGAGGAGGTGCTGGAGAATGAAATGGGAGTTCAAGAGGAGAGTGAAACAATGGAAAATGAAGCAGCTGTTTTCAAAGTACCGAGGAGGAAGAGGAAGAATTTAAGGGGTGGTGAAGGTTCTAATTCTAACAGGAAGTAGAGATGATAAATCAGTTGAGGATAAACAGGTTGTAGAGATGATAAATCAGTTGAGGATAAACAGGTTGTAGAGATGATGAATCAGTTGAGGATAAACAGGTTGTAGAGAAGATAAATCAGTTTAGGATAAACAGGTTGTAGAGATGATGAATCAGTTGAGGATAAACAGGTTGTAGAGAAGATAAATCAGTTGAGGATAAACAGGTTGTAGAGATGATGAATCAGTTGAGGATAAACAGGTTGTAGAGATGATAAATCAGTTGAGGATAAACAGGTTGTAGAGATGATACATCAGTTGAGGATAAACAGGTTGTAGAGATGATAAATCAGTTGAGGATAAACAGGTTGTAGAGATGATAAATCAGTTGAGGATAAACAGGTTGTACAGATTGATAAATCAGTTGAGGATAAATAGGTTGTAGAGATGAATAAATCAGTTGAGGATAAACAGGTTGTAGAGATGATGAATCAGTTGAGGATAAACAGGTTGTAGAGATGATAAATCAGTTGAGGATAAACAGGTTGTAGAGGTGATAAATCAGTTGAGGATAAACAGGTTGTAGAGGTGATAAATCAGTTGAGGATAAACAGGTTGTAGAGATGATAAATCAGTTGAGGATAAACAGGTTGTAGAGATGATAAATCAGTTGAGGATAAACAGGTTGTAGAGATGATGTATCAGTTGAGGATAAACAGGTTGTAGAGATGATAAATCAGTTGAGGATAAACAGGTTGTAGAGATGATAAATCAGTTGAGGATAAACAGGTTGTAGAGATGATACATCAGTTGAGGATAAACAGGTTGTAGAGATGATAAATCAGTTGAGGATAAACAGGTTGTAGAGATGATGAATCAGTTGAGGATAAACAGGTTGTAGAGATGATAAATCAGTTGAGGATAAACAGGTTGTAGAGGTGATAAATCAGTTGAGGATAAACAGGTTGTAGAGATGATAAATCAGTTGAGGATAAACAGGTTGTAGAGATGATAAATCAGTTGAGGATAAACAGGTTGTAGAGATGATGTATCAGTTGAGGATAAACAGGTTGTACCCTAATTTGTTCTTAACTGACTTGCCTAGTAAAATAAAACAGAAAGTGGTGACAAGTGAGGTAAATTCTAATGGAAATGAAAGAGTTTTACTCTGTGTTTTTTTTTCAGCCATGAACAGTTTTAAGATTTCTTCTTCAAAAGCAAATGGTGCAAGAGACGGGGAAAAAAGAGTGGTAGTGTATGAGTTAATAAAGGGAAAGGGAAGTGACATACGTTTTCTACAAGAAACGCATAGTAATATGGGAAATGAAGTTATGTGGCATTGGTGTGTAGTTATAAAAACTCAAAAAGTGGGGGTGTGGCCATCCTGTTCTCAAAAGGTTTTTTGCCTTTGTCATATAAGGTTGAAGAGATAGTGGAGGGGAGGTTATTAAAAGTTAGAGTGAGATATGAAAACATCACTATGTGTTTAATAAATGTATATGCTCCAGTAGTGGCAGTTGAGAGGGTATGTTTTTTAGAGTCATTATCAAATACCATTGAGAAATGTAATGCTGAGGATGATTTATTTCTTGCTGGGGATTTTAACTGTACTGTCAGTGATTTAGATAGAAATCACAAAGAACCTCATATAGCTTTTTTAGGATTTTTTTTTTAACACCTTATTGTAACACATGAACTATGTGATATTTGGCAGAGTCAAAATGGAGGCATGAGACAGTATACATGGGCTAATGTGAGAGAGAACACCATCTCTCTAGCCAGGTTAGCCAGCATCTCTCTAGCCAGCATCAATCTCAGGTCTGTAAATCAAGTGTGATGACCCCAGTGGGATTTTCTGATCATTGTTTAGTAACAGAGTTGGTGTACATTAACGCTGTAAAACCCAAAAGTGCATACTGGCATTGTAATATAACTTTATTGAGTGATGCTCACTTCAGGAAATGTTTTAGTTTTTTCTGGGAGAGGTGGAGGTCTGAAGAGGACAGTTTTGTATCTCTTCAACAGTGGTGGGATATGGGGAAAATCCAGATTCAACAATTCTGTAATCAATACACGTTGAATGTCCCCAGTGATATCAGCAGATCAATGAACGCCCTAGAGTCTGAAATAGTGGAACTTGGCAGACCTGCAGGGTATCAGAGCACAGGGGGCATTGGTGAGAAGAACGTTTCAGGGAATCTCTGAAATGGATGCCTCATCCACATGTTTCTTTGGTTTAGAGAAAAAGAATGGACAAAGAAGAAATATTCATTGTCTCAAATCAGCTGTTGGACAAGAGCTCACTAGACCTAGTGAAACAGTGAAATTAGAAAGAGGGCAGTAGAGTTCTATGCTGAGCTCTACCAGTGAAATTAGAAAGAGGGCAGTAGAGTTCTATGCTGAGCTCTACCAGTGAAATTAGAAAGAGGGCAGTAGAGTTCTATGCTGAGCTCTACCAGTGAAATTAGAAAGAGGGCAGTAGAGTTCTATGCTGAGCTCTACCAGTGAAATTAGAAAGAGGGCAGTAGAGTTCTATGCTGAGCTCTACCAGTGGAATTAGAAAGAGGGCAGTAGAGTTCTATGCTGAGCTCTACAAGTGAAATTAGACAGAGGACAGTAGAGTTCTATGCTGAGCTCTACAAGTGAAATTAGAAAGAGGGCAGTAGAGTTCTATGCTGAGCTCTACAAGTGAAATTAGAAAGAGGGCAGTAGAGTTCTATGCTGAGCTCTACAAGTGAAATTAGAAAGAGGGCAGTAGAGTTCTATGCTGAGCTCTACCAGTGAAATTAGACAGAGGGCAGTAGAGTTATATGCTGAGCTCTACCAGTGAAATTAGAAAGAGGGCAGTAGAGTTCTATGCTGAGCTCTACCAGTGAAATTAGACAGAGGGCAGTAGAGTTATATGCTGAGCTCTACCAGTGAAATTAGAAAGAGGGCAGTAGAGTTCTATGCTGAGCTCTACAAGTGTGAGTATAAAGAGGATAAAACAGTGACACAGCAGTTCCTTGATGGGCTCCCACAGCTGGCTGCAGAAGCTCAGGTTGAACTAGAGCAACCATTGTCTTTGCAGGAGCTATACACCGCATTAAAAGGCATGGAAAATGGAAGGGCACTGATGGGCTTCCTGGTGACTTTTTAATGCTTTTGTGTGCAGGGCGCTGTCCTCAGATAATCGCATGGTATGCTTTCGCCATAAAGCCTTTTTGAAATCTGACAAAGTGGCTGGATTGACAAGAAGTTAAGCTTTTAATTGATGTATAACACTTGTATTTTCATGAATGTTTAATATTAAAATTTTTGTCATTTGAATTTCGCGCTCTGCAATTTCACCGGATGTTGGCCAGGTGGGACGGTAGCGTCCCACTGATCCGCAACAAGATTTATTAAAGAAGGCTTTATTTTTGGTTGATAGTAGTCAGATTTCAAGGGATGGAGTACCTCCATTTTACAGAGGCCTTCTTAGGGTTTGGAGTATAATGAAGGTGTCCAGACACACTAAGGCGGAATCAGTGCACTGGCTGTTGGAGGAACCTCTGGTTTATGGGGCAAAACTGGATTGTACAACTGAAGAAGTTCCACATTTCTCCAAGATGCTAGTAAAGAGAAAAATCATCACCCTAAGGAAGTTAATTGGCATGGCTGGGCCCACATTAATGGATGGAGGACAAGTGGCTGAACATTTTGGGGTGAGGTCGGAAAGGATTGTCGGACAAATGCTGGAAAGTTGCAGGAAGGTTCTGTCAGCAGAGGAGTGGATTATCATCAAGAGTTACTACAAAAAGACCAGATGAAGACGCCCCATTTCCCAGACTAGGGATGACATCCAATATGCCAGAGTCAGACAGAAAGGCTTTATTACTGGATTTGAGAGGGTTGGAAGAGGTGGGTTTGGATGAGGTGAATGGTAAGGAGTTATTTGGGGGGGTGTCAAGGTTTTAAATAAAGATAAAGTGAAAAATAGAAAGACACTCCTTGGAGGGTAAAACTAGGTCTCGGTGACAAGGTAAAACCAGCATGGAGAGCACTGTACAAGCCACCGTTACAAAAGGCTACAGGTGTTATGCAATGGATGGTGTTGCATGGTATCATTGCAATTAATGCTTTGGTATCTGTCATTCATTAAGATGTTGGAGATGGATGTTTTCACTGATTTATGGAGTGTGAGAGAATAAAGCCTCTCTGTGAAATACTAGTCTTTGTTTACAGCCGTAGGGGAGATTTTCAATGAAACTGCTTTTATTTTGGGGTTTCAATACAGTAAGCAGCAGAAAAGAAAATGTCAATTGTTACATTTTATTTTGGGACACACACACACACACACACACACACACACACACACACACACACACACACACCTTACTTGATCTTGCGTAGGTTGGAGAGGTCAGGGTTGAGACTAGATAACTTTTGGGCCAGCCTCCAGACAGTGATGATGAAGAAGAAAACGTTGAGAATGATGATGGTGCACACTGGGCCGAAGAAACTCCAGATGAATCCTCTCTCCAGAGACAACCAACAGCTGACAGAGACACACAGAGAGAATAACATTAGATTTAGGTTAAGTACATGTTATATTTCTGTTACGTTGTGTTCATTTTAAGTTAGGTTCAATCAAGGATCTTTCTCTGGAGACAACCAACAGATTACACACAGAGTGGATATAGTTAGAATAAGGTTATATTAAAGTTGGAATTATGTTATCTGGTGTTATTTACATGTTATAATTATGTTTAATAAAACCTCTCTCCAGAGACAACCAACAGCTGACAGGTTATTTATATGGGAAAGATTTGCTACACTTTGTCACACACACACAACACTCTTTTTTTCTCTCTCTCTCTCTCACACACACACACACACACACACACACACACACACACACACACACACACACACACACACACACACACACACACACACACACACACACACACACACACACACACACACACACACACACACACACACACAGAGTTAGAGACTCAGACTCAGACTCACTGTTGTGTGGTACCGTATCCATCTGGGTAGGTGGTAGCAGAGATGATGACTATAGCCAGTGGCAGTCCATATCCCACAGCATACAGGTACAGAGGTCTACAGTAAGAAGATGAATCACAGAGCTTCAAAAAATACAGGTATAGAGGTTTACAGTAAGAAGAAGAATCACAGAGCTTCATAAAATACAGGTACAGAGGTCTACAGTAAGAAGAAGAATCACAGAGCTTCATAAAATACAGGTACAGAGGTTTACAATAAGAAGAAGAATCACAGAGCTTCATAAAATACAGGTACAGAGGTCTACAGTAAGAAGAAGAATCACAGAGCTTCATAAAATACAGGTACAGAGGTTTACAGTAGGAAGAAGAATCACATAGGTTCATAAAATAGCAGTTCAAAGAAAAGGTAACACACCAAGGTAATAATAATAATAATATCAAGATAAAATAAAGTAGTAAGACATACACCACCGTTCAACAGTTTGGGGTCACTTAGAAATGTCCTTGTTTTTGAAAGAAAATAAAAACGTTGTCCATTAAAATAACATCAAATTGATCAGAAATACAGTGTAGACATTGTTAATGTTGTAAATGACTGTTGTAGCTGGAAACGGCAGATTTTTTATGGAATATCTAGATAGGCGTACAGAGGCCCATTATCAGCAACCATCACTCCTGTGTTGCAATGGCACGTTGTGTTAGCTAATACAAGTTTATCATTTTAAAAACCTAATTGATCATTAGAAAACCCTTTTGCAATTATGTTAGCACAGCTGAAAACTGTTGTTCTGATTAAAGAAGCAATAAAACTGGCCTTCTTTAGACTAGTTGAGTATCTGGAGCATCAGCATTTGTGGGTTCGATTACAGGCTCAAAATGACCAGAAACAAAGAATTTTCTTCTGAAAATCATCATGTTGTTCTGATCAATTTTATGTTATTTTAATGGACAAAATAATTAGTTTTTCTTTCTAAAAAAAAGGACATTTCTAAGTGACCCAAAACTTTTGAACTGTAGTGTATAATGAAAATATATAATAGATTAGAAAATAATATAAATATGGACATTACGTATCTAAATGAATATAACATAAATGTATAATACAAATAAATACTAATGTATACTCTAAATATATAATAACACATATGATTGATAAATATATAAAATAAAATAATAACCTTATGGTAGTGTTGAAGACCAGGACCACCATGCGGTAGAGCTGAACCCCCTCTAACAACATCCAACTGAAGGATCCTAGGAAGAACAGGTGGAGGAGACCTGCTACAACCCTACATCCTCCCTGAGAGAGGACAGGAGAGGAGAGGAGAGGAGAGGGGAGGAGAGGAGAGGAGAGGAGAGGAGAGGGGAGGGGAGGGGAGGAGAGGAGAGGAGAGGAGAGGAGAGGAGAGGAGAGGAGAGGAGAGGAGAGGAGAGGAGAGGAGAGGAGAGGGGGGAGGAGAGGGGAGAGGGGGAGGAAAGGACAGGGGGGACAGGGGGGACAGGGGGGACAGGGGGAGGAGAGGACAGGAGGACAGGGAGTAGGAGTGGAGAGGCCAGGTGGGGACATGGGGGGGAGAGGAGAGGGGGAGGAAAGGACAGGGGGGACAGGGGGAGGAGAGGACAGAGGGGTCAGGGTGGAGGAGAGGAGAGGACAAGGGGGACAGGGTGGAAGAGAGGAGAGGGGGGAGAGGTGGAGAAGGGGTGGAAAGGAGAGGGGAGGAGGGGAGAGGAGGAGAAGGGGAGGGGAGGAGGAGAGATGAAAGGGATAAAATTCAAATTGAATATTAGAAAACTTAGAACTGACTGGATGTAAAAAGGGCTTCTTTTTAGTTATTTGTTTGTCATCCTGGGTGTAGAAGGGGGTACAAGATCCTAGGGGGAGGAACACCAAATCTTCAGTGACAAGGAAAATATTAAATAGATAAATTGCTATATATACCTTGATCGTCAGATTGACACACACAAACACATACACACACACTCCCCACATCTCTATACCCACCTTGCTCTGTGTGTGAGAGATGCCGGTGAGGAAGACGAGGTCAGCGATGAAGAGGCAGACACAGAGGTGGAGGTGGATGGTGGTGCGTGTCCCCTGGATGGACCGACACAGCCAGAAGGTCAGGATGCACAGCAACAGACACACCACAGACACCGACAGACCCAGCCACGTCAACAGACGCAGCTCAAAGGTATCCTGGAAAGAGGGAGGTAGAGAGAGAGAGAGAGAGAGAGAGAGGAAGGAGGGAGGGGGGAGGGAGGGAGGGGGGTTTACATAATATATAACATCAGTGTTGATCCGTCATTCATCTGTTTTGAGCCCCACATTTTTTGCAAAAAAATAAAAAATACTGTAAATAATATATATATATATATATAAATGTATTTTTTGGGGTCTTGCCTGTTTTGCATGTTATTTTGCCATTAATACGTGTCACATATCAGTTTGCAAACAATTAAGAAATATATATTTATCTTAAGTGATGCAGCTCCAAAAAGAGGTGTTTCAGCGTAGCTCAGTGCTTTCTGTGGTGGTGGGGCGAGACAGCAGAAAATAGCAGCATTGCGCCGTGATTGGCTCAGTGTTCTGTCACTCATGGGGACACTACATCATCGCCAAGTTTAAGTCCTTAGTAAGGGTAGACATACAAAATTTCAGCCCTTTGGGTCCTGCCATAGAGTTATATTACAAGTGCCCTTCCAAGAATGCTCAAGGTCATTGGCCACAGATAAAATGACGTCAAATCACGTTATATGTACACTGGCTTTGACTTGAACCGATCATGTCAACATCTTACTTTCAAAGTCTTAGCTAGCAGTCACGAACATGAATCAAGTCGACATTTTTAATACTTGTCATATGAAGAGAAAAAATGAAGAGAAATTGTAGATTAAAACGTATCACTGCTCATCAGCCATTGGACATAAAGATTACACAACAAGTGGGAAAATCGCAAATTCAACAAATCAAATCAAATTGTATTAGTCACATGCGCCGAATACAACCTTACAGTGAAATGCTTACTTACGAGCCCCTAACCAACAACGCAGTTAAAAAAAATATGTATAAGAATAAGAGACAAAGGTAACAAGTAATTAAGTAGCACAAGTAATTAAGTAGTACAAGTAATTAAAAAGCAGTAGTAAAATAGCAATAGCGAGACAGTATACAGGTGGGTACCGATACAGAGTCAATGTGCGGGGCCACCGGTTAGTTGAGGTAGTATGTACGTGAAGGTAGAGTTATTAAAGTGACTATGCATTCCTCTGACACCGCCTGGAATAGAAGTCCTGGATGGCAGGAAGCTTGGCCCCAGTGATGTACTGGGCCGTTTGCACTGCCCTCTGTAGTGCCTTGCGGTTGGAGGCCGAGCAGTTGCCATACCAGGCAGTGATGCAGCCAGTCAGGATGCTCTCGATGGTGCAGCTGTAGAACCTTTTGAGGATCTGAGGACCCATGCCAAATCTTTTCAGTCTCCCGAGGGGGAATAGGTTTTGTCGTGCCCTCTTCACGACTGTCTTGGTGTGCTTGGACCATGTTAGTTTGTTGGTGATGTGGACACCAAGGAACTTGAAGCTCTCATCGTGCTCCACTACAGACCTGTCGATGAGAATGGGGGTGTGCTCGGTCCTCTTTTTCCTGTAGCCAACAATCATCTCTTTTGTCTTGATCACATTGAGGGAGAGGTTGCTCTCTTGGCATCACAAGGCCAGGTCTCTGACCTCCTCCCTATAGGCTATCTTGTCGTTGTCGGTGATCAGGCCTACCACTGTTGTGTCATCGGCAAATTGAATGATGATGTCATGCCTGGCCGTGCAGTCATGAGTGAACAGGGAGTACAGGAGGGGGCTGAGCGCACCCCTGAGGGGCCCCTGTGTTGAGGATCAGCATGGCGGACGTGTTGTTTCCTACCCTACCACCTGGGGGCGGCCCATCAGGAACTCCAGGATCCAGTTGCAGAGGGAGGTGTTTAGTCCCAGGGTCCTTAGCTTATTGATGAGCTATGAGGGCACAATGGTGATGAACGCTGAGCTGTTGTCAATGAATAGCATTCTCACATAGGTGTTCCTTTTGTTCAGGTGGGAAAGGGCAGTGTGGAGTGCAATAAAGATTGCATCATCTGTGGATCTGTTGGGGCGGTATGCAAATTGGAGTGGGACTAGGGTTTCTGGGATGATGGTGTTGATGTGAGCCATGACCAGCCTTTCAAAGCACTTCATGGCTGCAGACGTGAGTGCCACGGGTCGGTAGTCATTTAGGCAAGTTAACTTAGTGTTCTTGGGCACAGGCACTCTGGTCTACTTAAAACATGTTGGTATTACAGACTCAGACAGGGAGAGGTTGAAAATGTCAGTGAAGACACTTGCCAGTTGGTCAGCGCATGCTCGCAGTAGGCGTCCTAGTAATCTGTCTGGCCCTGCGGCATTGTGAATGTTGACCTGTTTAACGGTCTTACTCAAATCAGCTGCGGAAAGCGTGATCACACAGTCTTCCGGCACAGCTGGTGCTCTCATGCATGTTTCAGTGTTATTTGCCTCGAAGCGAGCATAGAAGTGGTTTAGCTTGTCTGGTAGGCTCGTGTCACTGGGCAGCTCTCGGCTGTGCTTCCCTTTGTAGTCTGTAATGGTTTGCAAGGCCTGTCACATCTGACGAGTGTCAGAGTCGGTGTAGTGTTATTCGATCTTACAGGCTGATTACACCGCTCGCGTCGCGTGTGCGAGAGTTGCAAAATAAATTTAGAAATCTATATTATTCAATTATTGCACCCACACTGTTCGCGCGCGCCAACGAGCGTCTGCGTTGCCAAGGGCTAAAATAGAAGTCAGTTATATTTGTGACGCAGATCGAGCTGCAAGTCCTGCCTCTCCCATCTCCTCATTGGTTTATAGAAGTACGTACCCACGTGCCATCTCCTCATTGGTTATCCCCACATGGGTGACTGAAAGACGAACGAGGTCAGTGGCGGTAATGCACCTAATTTATGAAAGTTGCCAATTGCAATATAAAGTCAAGAGAAGAAAAAGCCAGGAAGGAGGAGAGATGACTAGAAACAATTCGGTTGACTGTTTTATGTGTGGATTATTTGTCGGAGTAGAGGACCTTGTGCATTTCATGTAAAATAACAACTCAATGTTTATATCCCAGGACAAGTTAGCTGGCAACAGCAAGCTAGCTAAATAGGACGAGTTAGCTAGCAAGTGCAAGCTAGCTAGCTAAATTGCCATAAATGTTTAATGATTTTCGACCTGTCCCCAAATTAATGTAATTGGTTCAGAGTTTGTTTTGATATTTAACCTGTGTGTCGTGATTGCATTTAGTGTGGGAGGACAAAATACATTTATGCACAATTGCGCACGATGGCGTACACGCGCAGCCGGTTTGGGTTCCGTGTTAGTCCTGTATTGACGCTTTGCCAGTTTGATGGTTCGTCGGAGGGCATAGTGGGATTTATTATACGTTTTCGGGTTAGAGTCCCGCTCCTTGAAAGCGGCAGCTCTAGCCTTTAGCTCACTGCGGATGTTCCCTGTAATCCATGGCTTCTGGTTGGGGAATGTACGTACGGTCACTGTGGGGATGACGTCATCGATGCACTTATTGATGAAGCCAATGACTGATGTGGTGTACTCCTCAATGCCATCGGAGGAATCCCGGAACATATTCCAGTCTGTGCTTGCAAAACAGTCCTGAAGCTTAGCATCTGCTTCATCTGACCACTTTTTTATTGATCTCGTCACTGGTGCTTACTGCTTTAATTTTTGCTTCTAAGCAGGAGTCAGGAGGATAGAATTATAGTCAGATTTGCCAAATGGAGGGTGAGGGAGAGCTTTGTATGCGTCTCTGTGTGTGGAGTATAGGTGGTCCAGCGTTTTTTCCCCTCTGGTTGCACATTTAATATGCTGATAGAAATTTGGTAAAACGGATTTAAGTTTCCCTGCATTAAAGTCCCCGGCTACTAGGAGTGTCGCCTCTGGGTGAGCGTTTTCTTGTTTGCTTATGGTGGAATACAGGTCATTCAATGCAAATAAACAAAAAAAAAAAACTATCGGTTGGGGGAACGTAAAACGTCTGCCTTTTTCTCCGACGCCATCTTAACCCAACAGTAAGTGGTTTGTAAAGAATCAGTGGCTAACTGCAAGCAATGCAAAGCAATCTTTAGCCTGATTTCAATGGAATGGCTGCGTGTTGTTTTTCAGAGTTCCCACCATAAATCCAGAGAATGCCAGACTTTCATGACAAAGTTTGATGATAAAATTTGCCCACAAAGGACCGCCGTGCCACCTTCCTGTTAAAGTGAGCACATCACAAGTTGTCTTGTATGCTGCTGTATAAATGATATAATATGCCAGGGAGATAGTATTACCTTCTTAGCTACAGTATACCTAAGTGTATGTTGTGTAGTAAGCTGTTAGTTGCCCATGTGCCTCACCTTAATAATTTGTCCTATTTGTAACAACGAGGGATTGTAAACACATCGTTCATGGCCAGTGTGCTTATTTGATAACTTTTTGTGTACAGCTTTGACAGTGCTATTGATAGTAGTGGTGGCACTTGGCATACACGCAAATTCAGCACACACAACATTCTATAATAGAATAGTGTTATTTTACATGTATTTTTTTTTACATCAAAGACCCAAATGGCGTTCAATGTGCCTCGCCCTAATAATTTGGTCTATTTTCACCTCTTTATTTCGCCTACTGTTCTGACTTGGTGGTGTACATGTAGCCTATAACCTGTTTTAGAGAAATGTAATCATTGAATATTGTAAGCGCTTTCATTGTCTGTTTATCTGCCCCCTTTATTTATCCTATGTTTCTGACTTGTTGTACAGGGAGAACACTGTAAGAATGGCCCATGTTCTGAATTCTATCGCTGTACATTTCAAAATTGCTGAACAAATAGTTATATTCACCACGTCCGTCGTCGCTCGCTCATTTATGTCTTAATCATAATGATGTATTGCCTCTTATCTGCTTGTCGTCCCCTTATGCCATAGTTTGTACATCTCAATTGTCAGTAGAAACCACATTTGTTTAACCTGTTCTGGCTAGGGGGCAGTATTTTCACGTCCGGATAAAAAACGTACCCGATTTAATCTGATCATTACTCATGCCCAGAAACTATAATTATTAGCTTTGGATA